>NC_029792.2:74937003-74959379 GCF_000816755.2 Arachis ipaensis
ACAAATCCATCTCCCGATTCCCTTTACAATTCAAGCCATTTACATTTCTTGCACTTTAAGATTTTGCAATTTACATTTCTTGCGTTCTAAGTTTCTGCCATTTAATTTCTTGTTCTTTAAGATTCAGCACTTTAATTCCTGTTCTCTTTAATTTCATGCCAATTACCCATTCCCTTTACTTTTTATGCAATTTAATTTCTGCAAATCACAAATCTCTCAACCAAATCTTGATTCGCTTGACTAAATCAACCACTAAACTAAAATTGCTCAATCCTTCAATCCCTGTGGGATCGACCTCACTCCCGTGAGTTATTATTACTTGATGCGACCCGGTGCACTTGCCGGTTAAGTTTGGGTGTTTTGGAGAAATTCATTTTTCCGCGAAAATATCCCATCACTTTCACAGCCAACATAACCCAAGAAGATCATCAATAATTCATTCTCATCATCCTCATCATTCATCATTAAAATCATCATGTATCAATACATTCTCACTACAACATCAATTGCCAAAATTCATATTCAACCCAAATCAATAATTTAATTCAACAACCAACAATCAATTCAACTTATCCTATACCTCAACTAGCCTAAGTTTTCATAACACATTACATATTATATACGAGAAACCAAAACCATATCTTGGCCGATTCCTCGTAAAACCCAGAACGTCACAATTTGTTACCCTTCCATGATACCCAAGTTTCCAAAGTATCACCAAATGGGTCTCTGGCTCCCCAGAGTCCAATACCAAGTCTCCAACACCACCAATTTGTTTCCAAAGTACACAATCCAAACTAATTTCACCAAATAACACTAAAATTACCATAGGATTCACTAATTAGATAACTTGAAAAGGATTAAACATTTCTCACCTTACCAATGTGAAATTGGGATAAGACCCAGGAAGTCCACGAAGCTAATTCGAACCTAAGACACCAAAATCATATAAATTCTCAATTTCAACACCCCTCAAATTCGAAACTGAGAAGGGAAGAATTGTGTAGGAAAAAATGAATTCCTTACCAAATTATGGAGTAGGTTTTGTAGAGGATTCCGAGACGAACGCGTAGCCATTGACAGCTCGTCAATCGGAGCTCCGGATCAAAAGTTATATGAAGTTGAAATCTAGTAAAGTGTTAGGTTATTTTGTCAAGTTCTTTCCTCCATGAACTTGCTTCAGCGTTCTTGATGAATGGTGAAAGAAGAAAGGGTTTTATTTAAGTAGGTGTGACTCGTGGGTTAGGCCTTGGGCCCAATATGTGCCCGGTTCATTCGGTTCAGCCCGTTCAACCCAATCTTGGGCCAAATCCTTTAACATTAGTGTCAAAATTCTTATTTTAATTTTCTCTACTCCATTAAACTATAAAATTTTATTTTCTAAATTCTTAGATTAATAATTAATTTATTAGCTAATTATTCACTAATTACTCGGGGTTTATATTCTACCCCCTTAACAGAAATTTTCGTCCTCGAAAATTTGCTCTCAATTTTCCATATACGCTCCCTCAGATTCAACCGATCTCTTACCATTCATTTTGTCATTTTCCAACATCAGTTTAACACCCTATTCCCATTTCAAGCCTAAGTTAAACCCGTCTATTTCATTCTTAGTTTTGTCTAACTCTTTCTTATTGACTACTAACTCCCTTATCCTCCAAGGATCCTATCCAAACCAAATCGATCTATAATCCTTGTCAACTATCTTGAACACTAATCAATTTTCCAATCTTAGTCTGATTCATCCATTATAGCCTAAATCACACACACTTTTCACTCCTCGATCCTACACTGATTCCTCAAGATACCCTCATATCCTAAAACTCTTTTCTCACGTCGATACAATTCTTGAGCCACCAAAATTGCCGCGTTTTTTGCAGCGTCACTTTGATTATAAGCCACTAAGATTTTAATCATTCACATACTCTGCCAGAACACTCTTTGAATCTCTTTATCTCTCTAACTAAGCACTATTGACATTTACTCCAACTGCACGAGTTCTAATCCTTCAGTTTCTTTCATTACTAGGTCCATCACCGCCTTTATCACTGTTTCAAGCTTGTTGTCTCATCACGTCGGCAATTATCTGTGCAGCTGCCCTATCGTCAACCGTATCACCTCACTCACGCCTACGAGATGCCATTTGGGTCTTATCCACACTGAACAATTGATATTAAGGTGATCAGTCTTAATATCTAAAGTCTAGTGCATCGAATCTCCAAAGGTAATGGTCATGAACATTTATGCTATATATGTCAAGCAGACCTCCTAAATAGCATGTACACACAACCAGAATATGCTCAGAAGCATAGTCAGTCCATTCCCCAGGCTCTACGGGAACAAACTGCTCTGATACCATAATGTAACACCCTACCACACAGAGTCTTATGCTTAAGTCACAAAACTGAGGTGGTAAGATATTACGATATATACATAAGAATAGAGGATCAAGGATACAAAGTAGTCAAGCTCCAAGCTCAGCCTTTGAAGCTAAGGCTAACCGGAGAATATTTACAAACATACATACTTATAATTCCATATCTAAAGTTCTCAAAATAAACCCTAGTTCACTAACAAAATCCTCTATGAGGCACCAAGGTAAAATACATAAAAGGAGAACACTAAGCATATATATATAAATATACATAGCATAATATAAAAGCCCAAACTCCCATCTTCGCTGCAATAGAACTTCAGATACCTAGCGAGGTGCATCTCGACTTGCATCTGAAAAACAAAAATATCGTATGGGATGAGAACCGGGGATTCTCAGTATGGTTAAGGTGCCTACATATATAATAAACAAGGTCCCGGGAAAGCCAAAGGCAATCCTAGAATGCCGACAATCAGATTATAAATCTTAAGGAACTAAAGCTTAAACCATAAACGAGGGTAGGTCTCTAAGGTTCTAAACTTGATCAATATCTAATCAAAACCCTCAATCTCTTTGCCTTTCCTCCGTTCCTCAAACTCTGATGAAATTTCATAGACAGACAAAATAGACAAGTCAAACACATACAGAAAGCATATATAACAAGTAGGCAATTAGCAATTAACATGAATAAACAATTAAGCAAGCCAAGACAATGCACACTCAAACAAAATATACAAATGCACATGTTGCATGCCTTTCCTAGCGCAGGTCATGAGCTCATGTGTAGGTTGTCTACCCGCAACCCGACGTTACTTGGGACAAACCCCGAATATGGTTTCTTTACCGTGTCAGTCAGGCTCAATTATCATCATGGGTTTCCATGTCAGTTAGGATATCTTGGCATCACGGTAGAAACAGGCTATCAGTTAGGCGAAACATTCCCGTATTAGCAATCTCAGGCTATCAGTTAGGCGGGCCTTTTCGCATTAGCAGTTTGGCTCAAGGCCTATCCACATTCCATATGTTATCAGTTAGACAGACATTCCCGCATTAGCAACCTTAGGTTATCAGTCAGGCGGGCACTTCCGCATTAGCAGTTTGGCATGAAGCCCATTTGTCGTACACTCTTCATGATTCATTATTCATTTCAATTATCATTTCCATTCATGGTTTCCTTTTTTCGTTCTTTTCATCATACCTCCACATCACCAATTACATACACACCCCTCTACATCACCACTTTACTAAACATACCTCCACATCACCGTTTAACTACACATACCTCCGGATCACCAATTAATTTTAAACCTTCTTGGGGACAATTTACATATTTTCATTTAACTAAGTCCCTAAACTTTTACAGAAATTCGGACATAATCTCCCCTAAAATAGCACTAAAACCACCCTTACGCGTTCCCCCAGTCTTAACAACGTTCAAACTTTCCTTAACAAGTTACCAGGTAAACATTTTTAATTAGTCATTATACTCTCTTTAATCCCCTTAGTTATTGTAAAATCTTGGGTTTAGAAAATAAAACTTAGTTCTGGGGCATTCCGACCATAATTAAAACTTGTACAAATCTTTCAAAATTCTGCTATCATTGCAGAAAAACAGCAGCGAGCAGTAAATTTGTTAAACTCTCTAAAAATACAATTCTCACCCATTGCCTTTCAAAATTTATGTCCTTAAAGAAGACTCCTCCAGCTTTCCAGAAAACTAAATTTCAGATTATTACCATGTCACAGCTTAGGAATGAGCTTAGGAACACAGCCCTTCCGTTTAGAATTTTGTTTTCAAAATCCAGCGAGCTACCCTCACTCTTTGCAACATAACTAATTAGTTAAAAATATTTTTGACACGAAATTTAAACTAAAGATTTTGGACACATAAGGCTTGAAACTGCTGTTAGTTTCAGCTTAAAATCTTATCAGAATTGTAAATTAAGTGGATTGGAATTTGGTGATTCTGCAGCGAAGAAACAGAATTTCCTGCAGAATCCATCAATGTTTAAGAATTCGTTTCTTCCAAACCACTCGTCAATAAATTCTGAATTTTTTATGAGAGGCTCATAATACATTAAAGTTTCATGGAAAAATAGTTTCATTAAAAAATAGGGCCTAGTCTGCTCCCAGAAACTGGTTTATTCCACTGTCAATTATGCAGAAAATTCTGCCTTGGACTTTTCAACAACCTTACATACCATAACTCACATTTGAACTTATATCCCTTCTAAAACCACATTTCCAACCTTCCTTCAGTTATCTAGGGTTGCTTTCACAGCCAATATAACCCAAAAAGATCATCAATAATTCATTATATATATATTCTCATCATCCTCATCATTCATCATTAAAATTATCATGTATTAATACATTCTCACTACAACATCAGTTGCCAAAATTCATATTCAACCCAAATAAACAATTTAATTCCACAACCAACAATTAATTCAACTTATCCTATAGGTCAACTAGCCTAAGTTTTCACGACACATTACATATTAGATACGAGAAACCAAAACCATACTTTGGCCGATTCATCGTAAAACCCAGAACATCACAATTTGTTACTGTTCCATGATACCCGAATTTCCAAAGTCTCACCAAACGGGTCTCCGGCTCCCCAAAGTCCAATACCAAGTCTCCAACACCACCAATTTGTTTCCAAAGTACGTAATCCAAACTAATTTCACCAAATAACACTAAAATTATCATAGGGTTCACCAATTAGATAACTTGGAAAGGATTAAACGTTTCTCACCTTACCTATGCAAAATTTGGATAAGACCTGACAAGTCCACGAAGCTAATTCGAACCTAAGAACCAAAATCTTATAAATTCTCAATTTCAACACCCCTCAAATTCGAAACTGAGAAGGGAAGATTTGGGTAGGAAAAGATGAATTCTTTTCCAAATTATGGGGTGAGTTTCATAGAGGATTCTGAGATGAACGCGTGGCCACTGACAACTCGTCAATCGGAGCTCCGGATCAAAAGTTATATGAAGTTGAAATCTAGTAGAGGGTTAGGTTATTTTCTCAAGTTCTTTCCTCCATGAACTTGCTTCAGCATTCTTGCTGAATGGTGAAGGAAGAAAGGGTTTTATTTAAGTGGGTGTGACTTGTGGGTTGGGCCTTGGGCCCAATACGGGCCTGGTTCGTTCAGTTCAGTTCGTTCGACTCAATCTTGGGCCAAATCCTTTAAAATTAATGTCAAATTTCTTATTTTAATTTTCTCTACTCCATTAAACTATAAAATTTCATTTTTTAATTTCTTAGATTAATAATCAGTTTATTAGCTAATTATTCACTTATTACTCGAGGTTTACAGAACACAAATATGCTAATTGGAAGGGAGAGAATTAAGCCAATTAAACTAAGGTTACCACTTGAACCTTTAACATAAGTACTAGTAATTTTTTTGTATAAAACATTTGGGAGACCATGCTCCATTACCTCATTTAAGCTCCGCCAATGCATCTCAATATGACATTGAAAGTATGTGAAGACTTTCCTACCGACCTAGTTGATAAGTTAAAGGAATCACATGCTCTACATCTCTCACACACAATCTAAATCTAACATAGAGGCCACAACAAACATAATGGAAAAAGAAATATGTGCTCCTTGGAGGAGGTGTACTTAGCTTCTTTACAAGAGCTTTGTTTCTCCTGCTCATAAAGGATATCTTTAAATGTTTGCTCAAACCAAAAATGTATATGCAATTGTCAAATTGATAATAATTTAGCTATTTAATCTATAGATTTATTGATATAAAGATTATGATTTGTATTATTCAGCAAAGTCCACTCTGAGCTTTATTATACACTTGCTATGGTTGATATTTTATAAATACAACAACGGCAAGATAAATAATATAATCGAGTCATTATATTTTTTGTTGGTATATAATTGAGCCATTCATTATATATTCATTGTTGTATGAAAGAATACTTGCTATTATTCAATAAAAACTAATTTTGGTGTCCTGGTATTTTATCCCCAAAAAGTTGTATTATTCACATGGAAACGAAGAGAATACATCACTGTGCCAAAAAAAAAATCAGAACACACAACACAGTAGCACAAACCATTCAATAGAGCACAAGTGAGCAGCAAAAGAATCTTGGTTTCTGGACATTCAATAAAAATGAAGAACAAGTCGGCATGGGAGAGATAACTAATAACTAGAACACTAGGAATTTAGAATAACCAATAAAAAATTACGTACTTATAAATGTTTTATACATAAAATTTACAAACTAGGTTGGTTGATAAGTGCAGGTAATTTCACCTATTAGGATATCACTTGACTTGATTCGATAGTGTTACAACCTTGAAAATAGCATCCAGCCAATAGCACAGCAAAACATAATGATATTTGAGTGGGATTAACTCGACCCAAGTAACAATGTAACATTATTATGACTTAAAAATTGATTCTTCCTACTAAAGTTGAGAATAAAAGATGTATATTCATGTTACTTTCCATTAGAAATCACTTTTAAAGGATCTACAAAAATGAATAACAGGTGACTCGTCACTGACCTTCGATCGCAGGAAGGACGGCGACAGACGCCGCTGAGAAGATGAGGACAACGACAGATGACACCGACTCGGTGAGGATGACGCCGATCATAGAAAGACAACGACGCCGAGCCCCATGATGAAATTTTGCGCCTGCAACTCGTGAATGCCACTGATTGTGACGGATGGGTACTCGAAGACACAAGCCGCTGCTCTGGAGGCGGAAAAAAAGGTTCCTCTTTGCGGCGGTGGTGGGAAGCTAGGGTTTTCCTCTTGGTTGAGGTTCAGGTCTTTCTCTACTCTCTTGATGGTGGGGGAAACACATGCTTTCGGATTCTTTTTTCTTTTCTTTTCTTTTTTAAATTTTTTGGGTCTTGAATTACCTCTAATTCTATATGCCTTTCTTTTCTTGCAATAGGCCCAAAATTAATTGCAATCATCCGATCAAAAACATAAAAAAGCCAATATTATCAAACACATAATTAAAATGATCTTAACTACTAATTATTCTTACACATTGCTAGTCTCAGTAAGGTAATGCAACAATGCATGTGACTGGTTAAGCACTATTACTGCCACACCCTGCAATATGCAGAAAATGTCTCACTCGACCAACACTTGTCACTTTTAAATTCTGTCAACATTAATCTACACATGTAGATGGAATCTACCTATCTACATCGGAGAGCTTGCATTAGTCTATTTGGCCAAATTGGATAAAACGGCCTGAGTTGATCCATTTCTATTTCGTTCAATATAATACTTGTTAAATACAATTCGTTTCAATGTATTTATTTTTCACAATTTACCCTCAACAAATTCTTTTTTAATTATTTTTTAAAAACAAAAACACAATTCGCTCCTCACGAATTGATTTTTTTAAAAGCTATAGAAAAAATTTATAATTTTGTTTTCAAAAATTAAGAAGTTACAATTCAAACCAGTACATTTTTAATTTCAAATGTGTCTCTCATATTAAAAAATTAATATATTTCATTTTTGGGATATTACTGAAATTCTCCTTTATCTAAAATTTTTAGCCACCTTTTACCTTACGTAGATACCAAAAATAATAGAAAGATGAAATTGTATTGCCTGCTGATGTGAGAATTAGTGTTGGTTTAGAATTTCACAAAATAGAATCTCTTTGTTGCAAGTATAGTCCAAATCAAAAACTAACTCCCACCATCAAAGTTTAATTTTCAAATACAAATATAACCGAGAGTAATTAAACCTCGAGTCGTCTCTCTCGGACAATGCAATTAAGGTGTGCACATTCTTGGTTGTGCAAAAAAAGGGTTTTCAAGTATAGAATAGAAAGATTAAAAGAACTAAGAAATAAAAGAACTAAGAAATGATCAAAAAGGAAATTAATGAAATTAAAAAGAAGATAAGGTCAAAACTAGTGAAAATGCTATAAATGCATAAAAGAGCCTTGACTTGGGAATGAGAATTAAGGAATCCTATCATCGTCATAACCACAACTATGGCAACTATGATGAGTCAATCTCGCTTCGTCAACCCCTAGCATCGAGGAGTAAGTCAAGCAAGCATAATTGACCTTAATCCATAAGTTCTAGCTAACTTACTAATTTCTTAGTAAAAAGCTAGCGTCAATGGAAACAAGAGCCAACTAACTACCTAAGAATTATCACTAAATGTCGGACATTATGACTCTAGTATCCTAGAAACTCATTTCCTAAGCCAAGGTGTGAAAGTTTACTCAAAAGATAAGGTTGGAATTTTCACAAACACCTTGTGGGCAATAAAACAAAACATAATAAATTGCAAGGAAAAATTAGAAACTATAACCAACTATTCACAATATCAACAATAAACATTCAAACAAGCAAAGAGAAATCATAAAACATTAAATTCATCAATCAAAACTTTAAGAAACCAAAATTGCATATATTAATAAAGTAACTTGAACCATAAGAAAATAAGAGTAAATGTGATGTAATTAAAGAGAAATTAAAGAGTACTTACAAAAGAGATGAGCAAAATCCAAGATCAAATTTGAAACTATAAAATGCTATAATGAACCCTAATTTTAAACCCTAAGAGAGCATTTTCTACACTACACTACTCATACTCCTAATTATGTGTTTTCCTATGTCTAAGTGAGCTCCCTTTGACATGTGAATGATGCCCCTTGATATAGCACTCAATTTCAGCTTCAGCACATTCAAAACTGGGCCAAAAGGCCCTCAAAATTGCGAGCCACGTGCTTCATTAATGAAGTCACGCGCTGGGACCTGTGCGTACGTACAGAGGGTTGTGCGTACGCACACTTACTGATTACTTCACTTGTGCGTACACACACTTGACTGTGTGCTTCTCCTTTGCTTTCTTCATGTGTTCTCCCTTTCTGCATGCGTCCTTCCACTTCTACCAACCCATTCTTGCCTTATTGACCTGAAATCACTCACAAAACATATCACGGCATCGAATGAAATAAAAGTGAGATTAAAATGCTCAATTTAAGCACAAAATGCATGTTTTCACATTTAGGTTCAATTTAGGGATAAAACACAAAAGTATACTATTTTGGTGATTAAGTGTGAGTTTATATGGTGAAATTCGTCTAATTTAAGCCAAAATTTACCGTCAAATATGGACTGATTAATTCTCCCACTCTTAAACAATAGTATATCCTCATGCTAAACAAAAATAAGGAGAATGAAGAGAAAAAAAAAGAACTTCCCCAATAAATACACCAGCCTCCAAAATTTTGGTTCATTACTACATATGTCATATAATACCACAATACATTTACCTTCTAGAAAAAAGTTAGTGTTGTTAAGGATGTTTTAATATAGAGAAAGTAAAGAGAAATAACATTTTTTTAAACAATATAAACACTAAGTTAAAAAAAGAAAGTTAATTTTAATTTTAAAATTAAATTTTAAATTAATTAAATATAATTCTTGTTTTGAATTTGACTTTCAACAACCACAAACTCTTCCCCCCACACCTGCATCGTTCCCCACCCTTGCTCCTCACAACCCCTACTGTAACACCCTAACTTTAGCACATCATGATCGCACTAAAAGTCCGGCGTCACCTACCTCTACTCCTTTAATTTCATACTATATTTATTTAATACTGAGCCATTGCGAATACAAATCGAAACTTTTAATTAAGAAAACAAAGATTCTTTATTTTAAACCACTTAACCACAAAGGTATATATATTCACATAGCATTAAATACATATACTTATTCCAAGATTCTCAAAAACAAATTCTACCCCTCTAAAACTAAAAACAATAAATGACGAGGAGAAAATAAATTCTAACAACTCAACTCATGAACATAAACTTCTATGCTCTTGTAGCTCCGCACTAATCCTTTGCACCTGTAGCTGAAAGGGATGGAAATAGCGGGTAAGAACTAGGGAGTTCTTAGTAGGGTCGAGGTGTATAGTTATATTCATTTTATATATACTTGGTTAGCAATAACAGTCAACAAATTACAATCCTATTCAATAATTATAGAACACAGAATTCAAACAATCATTTAGCACACCCACTATAAACCCCGTAAAATTAGCGAATAATTAATCAATAAATTAATTTTTAATGAAAGAGATTAGAAATGTGAATTTTATAGTTTAATAGGATAGAGCTAATTAAAATAATAATTTTGACACTAATTTCAAAGAATTCGGCCCAAGATTGGATCGAACGGGCCGGACCGGTCGAACCGGGCCCAAAATGGTCCCAAGGTCCAACCCATCGGCCCAAAACATTTCAAGAACACTCATTCTTCTTCCCCTATTCGGCAGAAATTCTGAAGCAAGCTCAAGGACAAGGGGGAAGAGAACAAAACCCTAACATCATAATCAAACCACCATATCTTCTCACTCCAAGCTCCGATCGCCGTACCGTTTGCGGCCACGCAACCACTGCGTCGAACTCTACAAATCTATCAGAAAAATTTTATAGGGAAAAATGTTGGTAAGGATTTTGACAAAAAATAATCATGTTGCAAGTATTGTCTAAACTGACAAATTATCCTCAATCAATATTTAATTTGTTTGTCACTAAAGCAAACCCAATAAAAATAAACCGAAGTATTTAAACCTCGGGTCATCTCTCAAGGAATTGTAGGGAAGTATGTTACTATTGGTTATGGAAAAGTATCTTTTTGGGTTTTTGAAATAAGGAACAAGTATTGTAAATAACAAGGAAATAAAATAACAACTAAGAAAAGTCCTAACAAGGATTGAGAATTGGAATTCCTATCCTCATTATCATCATCAATTGTGATGGTAATTGCCTTTTGCTTTCACTTAGTCAACCTCTAACAATTGAAGGTAAGTCATGTGAGCAATTCAACTTGAGTTCACAAGTTCTAATCAAAGACTAGAGTTAGTGAAGCTTAAGTCAGCTAGCAACTTTCAATCACCAATCAACAAATGAATTTTGATAATTCAAGAGTCTCTAATTGATCAATCCAAGTTAAGAATACCAAAAATCTAATTTAGAATCCTACCAAGTATTTTATCAAACACTTGGAAGGCATAACATAAAAATATAGAAAATTAATAAGAGATAATAAAATCTAAACAACCAATTGCAAGGAATGAATAACAACAAACAAAGAAAGAAGCCATAAACATGAAACATAAAATTGCATTAAAGGGAATTGAGAGTAACATAAGAGTTCATAAAATAAATGGATAAAACAAAGGCATCAATAATAGTAATAGATAACTAAAGTGCTAGAATAAATAAGAGTAGAAGAAAACTAAATTAAAGTGAAGCAGAAATCTGAAATTAAGAAAAGCTAAACCTAAGAACCCTAAAACCTAGAGAGAAGAGAGAGCCTCTCTCTCTAGAAAACTACATCTAAAACCTAACTATTGTGAATGAATGTGTGAATGAATTGATTCCTCCCATCCAGCTCTACTTTGCAGCCTCTAAGCTTCACTTTCGGGCTTGAAACTGGGCCAAAAGTAGCCCAGAAATTGCCCCCAGCGTCTTCTGTTTAATGCAGCACGTGATGTTTGTCATGCGTACGCGTCGGTCACGCGTACACCTCGCTGGTCTTCTGCGCTAGTCACGCGTACGCGTCGTCCATGCATACGCGTCGCTATGCGACTTCGTTGGTCACGCGTACGCGTCAGTCATGTGTACGCGTCACTATTAGATGTGCCAATTCATGCGCACGTGTTGGCCATGCGTGCGCGTCGATCCTCGCTGCTCAGCTCCCTGGTTTCTTGTGTTCCTTCTATTTTTGCATGCTTTCTTTCCATTCTTTAAGCAATTCCTGTCCTATAAAACTTGAAAACACTTAACACATATATCACGGCATCGACTGGTAATAAGAGAGGATTAAAAATTAGTAATTTAAGGCCAAAGAAACATGTTTTCAATCAAAGCATAGAACTAGGAAGAAAAATGTAAAACATGCAAATTACATGCATAAGTGTGAGAATAGTGGATAAAATCCACTCAATTCAGCATAAAATGTGCCACGAAATAGTGGTGCATCAGTAATCCTCACTCTCACTCCAGTTGCTCTACCGCTTGATTTCGAACTTTGTCGGTATATATGTTGAGATTTTGTTAGTTTTGGTACTTTAAGTTCGATTTAGCTTGCGAGAATTATTGGGCTTGGTTCGTTTGGTCTATGGGTACGGTAAGAATTCTCAACCCATAGTAAATTCATTGATTAAGTGTGTGGGTATATATATATATAATGTCTTGTGAAAACTTAGGCTAGATGACCATAGGATATGTTGGAATGACAAAGTATGTTAAATGCTTAGTACTTTTGATATTGATGATATGGATTGAGCATGTGTTGGTGATCATTGTTATGATGGAAATAGAATGCTAAATGTTGATTGAATAATGATTGACAAGTTGATAATATTGATTATGCATAGATGATGGATTATTGATGATCTTGTTGATTAAAGTGAGGAATTTAGGTATGAGATTGTGTAATATTGAGGTATGATTGATTGTGGTAGGATATGGAGATTTTGGTATTGTATATGATGTGTTGTGGTGCTGGTTTTTATGTATGGTAGGTTGGTCTTGAATTGGTTTTGGTAAGAATAAAGGTTTTTGAGCTTTTGTGAAAAACTGATTTTTAGCCGAACTTCAGCGAGTCATAACTCGGCTTCCGAACCCCCAATTTATTCCAAACTTGTTTCATATAAAAATTGGGTTCGTTAAATTTATTCTGTTCAAAGAACGGATGAAAAATGTTTTAAAATAAAAACGTTATGCTCATCGGAAGTTTGGAGTGCAAAATTGAAATTCTGCAGTATTCAACATTTTTGCCACTTTGCATATCATGCGTATGCAACCACCTACACGTAATACGACTAACCCTTCTAGGTTTTGCATCTCGCATACACGAGCAAGGCGCATGCATACGCGAACAGTGTATTTCAGGGGTTGCGTATGCGACCACTTGCACGTGACGCGACCAACCCTTCTTGGTTTGGCATCTCATGTACGCGGGCAAGGAGATGCATACGCGAGGAAGACAAAACAAGCCTCCATGTATGCGAGCAATGTGCTGGCGTATGTGACGCCCCTGTTTTCAGCAAATGAGTTTTGAAGCTAGGAAAAGGTGGTAACTTGGGGGTGAAGTAAAGTTGAAAAATGATGAATTATGTATGAAAAATGCAAAAAAAAGTGAAGTATATGTGATACCATGTCTGTAAAGAATGATTATGCAATGATTATAAATGATTATGAATGTTTATTGGCTTATGCACTCAATTATCTTAGATATGAGTTTCTCTGGGTAAAGTACCATGGCTTGCCACCACGTGTTCTAGGTTGAGACTTGATACTCTGTTAATTCTACATCGTAAGGGTGACCGGGTACGTAGAAATCCCGGGAAGGATGCCCCCTTGAGCAAATTTTATATGAGAAAAAGCTATGCATATACTCTTGGGGATGCGCGATGGGGGACAGTCCAGAGTTTAGCAGCCAGACTTGTCGGGTTGGCTTGATAACGGACCGATGAGACTCATCAGCCATAGGACAGGCATGCATCATATGCATATTGTTTGAATTGCTTGTTGTGCATTAATTGGGAATGCCTATGTGATTTTAATATGCTAATTGTTATACTTGCTATATGTATTACCTGTATTCTACCTATGTTTGCCATTGTCTGCTTGTTTGTCTATGTAAATTCACCGGAGTTGGAGGAATGGAGAAAAGGCAAAGAAGTTAGGGTTTTGGTTAGGCTTAAGACTAGGTTAAGTTAGGAATCCTTAGAAAACCACCTTGACTTATGGTTTCTACTTTAGATCTTTAAGCTTTAAATTCTGAGTGTCGGCGTTCTAGGATTACCTCTAGCTTTCCCGGGACTTTATATCTTATGTATGTGGCACCTTTACCATGTTGAGAACCCCCAGTTCTCATTCCATACAAATAATCTGTGTTTTTAGATGCATGCTGAGAGCCACATCGCTAGGCGTCTGGAGCTCTCCAGCGAAGTGGATCTTTTAGGACTTTATTTTGGTGTGTAGTATATATATGATCACATGTATAGAACTCTCCTGATAACTTGTTTTACTTTTGTGCCTCTTAGAGGTGTACGGAGAACTACTATGTTAATTGTTGTATTTGCTATCTGCAGTACTTGTATTCTACCTGTGTTTATCATTGTCTGCCTGTTTGTTTGTGTGGTTTCATCGGTGTCGGAGGATTGGAGGAAAGGAGGAGTATTGAGGGTCTAGGTTTAAGGAATTGGTTAAGTTAGGAATCCTTAGAAAACTACCTTGATTTATGGTTTCTGTTTTAGTTCTTTTTTAAGCTTTATAATCAGAGTGTCGGCATTCTGGGATTGCCTCTGGTTTTTATTTGTGGCACCTTTACCATGCTGAGAACCCCCAGTTCTCGTTTCATACGGATATTTTATATTTTCAGATGCAGGTCGAGAGACACCTCGCTAGACATCTGGAGCTCTGCAGCGAAGTGGATCTTTTGGGACTTTATTTTGGTGTATAGTTTATATATGATCATATGTATAGAACTCTCTTGATAACTTGTTTTACTTTTGTACTCTTAGACGCGTATGGAGAACTAGGGTTTTATATATGTATTTTGGGTTATGGGTTATATATATGTATATAAATATTCTCTGGCCAGCTTTATCTTCGCAGGCTGAGTTAGGAGCTCATTATTCTGTATTCTTGACCCTCTACTCTTGTTTCCTATATATATATATGTTATGAACCTTAGCTTTCTTTGTACGCAAGTAATCCTTATTCTTGAGCGTTGCGCTTTTAATTTCACGATTTTGTTTTACCTATTCTTCAAGGATCCTAGTATATTACTTTCTTTCAATTATTATATGTATATATATTTTATTATAGAGGTCATAGCGCCTCGCCACCTCTGTTTTACATCCTAGGTGTAAAGCTTTGTGTGGTAGGGTATTACATTATGGTATCAGAGCAGTTCGTTCCTGTAGAACCTGAGGGACGGACTGACTATGCTTCTGGGCATACTCTGGGTATCTATACATGCTATTTAGGATATCTAACTGATATATATGGCATGAATGCTCATGAGCATGCGTTTGGGACTTTGAAACATTAGACTTGCGATATTGAGACTGATCACGTTGATATCGTTCATTCCTGTAGAGCCTGAGGGACAGACTGACTATGCTTCTGTGCATTCTCTGTGTGTGTGTCTATGTGCTATTAGGATATCTAACTGATATATGTAGCATAAATGTTCATGAGCATGCATTTGGGACTTTAAATCACTAGACCTGTGATATTGAGACTGATCAACTTGATATCACTTGTTTGGTGTGTATAGGAACCAGATGGCGCCTCGTGGAAGAGGCCGCAGGTGAGCCAGAGGTAGATTAGGCAATGCAAGTCTTGAACCGGTAGGGAATAACCCTGTAGACTTTATGGCTGCCCTGGGAAACATGGCTGCGGCTATGCAGGCGACAGCCGAGGCGCTGAGTAATTAGATCAACAATGGGAACAATGGTAACAATGGTGAAGAGGGTCCTATGACGCTCGCCTCTTTTCTAAAGGTGCACCCTCCGTCCTTCAGGGGGATCTCAAACCCCACTGAAGCAGATAACTAGATTTAGGCAATGGAACGGGCATTGTAGGCTCAGCAGGTTCTCGAGAAATAGTGGGTTGAATTCGGGACTTATCAGTTGCAGGGTGAGGCCCAGTACTGGTGGCAGGGAACATGACATATCTTGCAGCCAGATGGTGTTGTAATCCCTTAGGAGGTGTTCCGAACAGAGTTTTACTATAAGTACTTTCCCAGATTTGGTTAGAAATGCCAAGGAGCTTGAATTACTCCAACTAAAATAAGGCCAGATGACTATTACTGAATATACTAACAAGTTCGAAGAACCGTGCTGATTTTCCCGTATTTGTCAAGGTGCTGCTGAGGATTTTGCTGAATGAAGTGTATCAAATTTGAAGGAGGCCTTCGAAGTGACATTCTGAGCTCCATTGCACCAATGGGGATTAGGGTGTTTTCTAAACTTGTGAATAAGAGTAGGGTGGCTGAGGAGTGTGTGAAGAAGGGGATAGTAGAAAAAGAAAGTCAAAGGATGCCTTTTTAGAGGATTCAAGGACGGAATTTTGCACCGAGGGGCAAGAAGTTTAAGCGGGGAGGTTTTATTCCACAATATATTCATGGTCAGACTAACTTCAGGAGGCCAAATAACAATACCAATCAAGGAAGAAGGTATGGAAAATAGCCACAAAGTGATCTAAATTGTTAGAGGTGCGTGAAGTATCATCTTGGAGTCCCGTACAGATTGGGATCAGGGGTATGCTACTTTTATGGACAACCCGGGCACCTGGCCTGGAATTGTCTAGAGAAGAAGAAGTTTGAGACCGGTAGAGTATAGCAACCGGAAAGAGTATTCACTACTTCTGCAGCAGGTGTTGAGGGATCCGAGACACTAATCAGAGGTAACTGTGCAGTAGCCAGTAAAATTTTAACTGCTTTATTTGATTCGGGAGTGACGCATTCATTTATAGCATTTGAAAATGCTAGTGAACTAGGATTGAAGATTGTGGTCTTGGGTTATGATCTGAAGGTGCATAAAGCCACTTCTGAAGTCATTGTGACTAGGTTATGATGTCCACAAGTGTCATTCTGAGTTAAACAGCATGAATTTGAGCATGATTCAATTTGTCTGCCAATGACTGGTCTTGATCTCATCTTGGGATTGGATTGGTTATCTAAGAACTGTGTCTTGCTAAATTGTTCTGAAAGGACACTGCATTTTATGTCAGAAGGGTCAGAAGGGCCAGTTGTGGCGAAGGATTATTATTTGAACTCGGTAGTTGTGAACTGCAGTGGGTGTGAATGTCAGGGTGTTGTTCTGTTGGCGTCGAATGTGGCAAGTGAGGAACAGAGCTTAGAGCAAATTCTGGTTGTATATGAATTTCCTGAAGTATGTCCGGACGACATTCCTAAATTCCCTCCTGTTCGAGAGATCGAGTTTGCGATTGAGTTGGTACTTGGAGCCGTGCCAATCTCAATTGCTCCTTATCGAATGTCACCACTGGAATTAACTGAACCTAAATATCAATTAGAAGAACTTATGAGTAAAAGTTTCATTCGGCTGAGTATTTCTTCGTGGAGAGCACCAGTGTTACTGGTAAAGAAGAAGGATGGGAGCATGCGTCTATGTGTTGACTATCGGCAGCTGAATAAGGTAACTATAAAGAATAAGTATCCATTAACAAGGATCAAAGACCTAATGGAACAACTTCAAAGAGTCGGAGTATTTACTAAGATTGACTTGCGATTTGGTTATCACCAAATAAGGGTGAGGGATGAATACATCCCTAAGACTGCTTTCACAACTCATTATAGTCATTACGAGTATACTGTAATGTCTTTTGGGTTGATGAATGCTCCTCCAGTATTCATGGACTACGTGAACCAAATCTTCCGTCCGTTTCTAGACAAGTTTGTAGTCATTTTTATTGATGACATATTGATTTACTCCAAGAACAATGAAGAGCATTCGAATCACTTGCTAACTATGTAAAGTTGAGGCAGTAATGGACTGGGAGCGACCAACTTCTGTGACGGAGATTAGGAGTTTTCTCAGTTTGGCGGGTTATTACCGAAGGTTCATCAAAGGGTTTTCATAACTCACTTTGCCTTTGACCAAGCTGACTAGGAAGGATGCGCCATTTGTCTGGACTTCTGAGTGTGAGGAGAGTTTTCAAGCATTGAAGTAGAAGTTGACCACTGCACCTGTATTGGTGTTGCCTGAGCTGAGTAAACCGTTTGAGGTGTATTGTGATGCATCTTTGAAGGGTCTAGGATGCGTGCTAATGTAGCACCGTAATGTCGTGGCATATGCCTCGCGGCAATTAAGGCCACACGAGATGAATTTTCCAACTCACGACTTAGAGCTTGCTACCGTTGTGTTTTCTCTAAAGGTTTGGAGGCATTTCTTCTATGGCATCAAATTTCAAGTTTTTTCCGATCACAAAAGCTTGAAGTACTTCTTTGAGCAGAAAGAACTGAATATGCGGCAGAGGAGGTGAATGGAGCTTCTGAAGGATTTTGACTTCGAGTTGAGCTACCACCCTGAAAAAGTGAATATAGTGGCGGACGCTTTTAGCTGAAAGTTCCTATGTGCTGCTTGGATGATGCTACGAGAGGAGGAATTGTTTAGGGCGTTTGAAGGTCTGAAATTGGGGGTTAGAGAGGAGTCTGGTACTCAATGTCTATGCCAGCTGCAAATTTCAAGTGATTTTAAGTCTAAGATCGAGAAGGCTCATCAAGACGAAAAGGAATTGCAAAAGGTGTGACCGATAATAGAGCAAGGGAAGTGATGCTCGGTTTTCTTCGTGATGGTTTAAAATTTCACAAATGAAATCTCGTTGCAAGTATAGTTCTAAAACAACAAAGAATCCTCACATGCAAAAATATTGGTTGTCATAAGTACAAACCCCAATAAAAATTAACCGAAGTATTTAAACCTCGAGTCATCTCACAAGGAATTGTAATGAAGTGATCAATTATTAGCTATAAAGAAACAAGGGGTTTGGTTTATAAAAGGGCAAGGAAATATAAAAGCAAGAAAGTAAACAGTCAAGAACTAATAAAATAAAGGAAAGAACTCTTGGCTAGACGTAGATAAATTGAGATCGCCATCCTTGTCTACAAACCATAGATTGACAATTATGAAGAACCAAGCTCATTAGGTCTACTTCCAAAAGCCTTAAGTACGTAACATTTACTCATAGGCTTGAAGTACGTCAAATGGCTTGATCAACATCAATCCATAAGTCCCAACCTATCTTCTAATTGGGTTAGTAGTGTCAATGGATATCAAATTGATCACCAAGGGTTCTCAAATCACCAATTCAATGAGACCCAATGACTCAAGGTCACTCAATTCTCTTAGCCTAGGCCAAGAGTAAAGAAAACTACTCAAAAAACTAGTGTAAATATTCTATCAAACACCTAGTGTGCAATAAAGGTAAAGCATAGTAAAGGTGCAAGAAATATAAATCTACTAACTACTAATTGCAAGAAAAGTAAAATTCACAACTCAAATCAACAATAAAAGAACATCAACATCAAATTTCACTAAAAGAGATCCAAATCCAACATGAGTGCATGAACATAAAAGATGCATAAAAGTAAAATTAACATCACAAACTAAGAGAATCAAAATAGAGAAACAAGAAATTGTAAAGAAAACAAGATGAAATCAAGTGATCAAATCTAGATCCAGGAGGAATCAATCTAATCCTAACCTAATTCTAGAGAGAAGAGGGAGCTTCTCACTCTAGAAAACTAACTAAAGGCTCATCATGACTAACTAAGTGCTCCCCCCTTTGCTCTAGCTTGAATTCTGCATAAAATGCCATCAGAAACGTGTTGGATTTAGGCCTGGGTAGCTCAGAAATCGCCCCCAGTGATTTCACTTTAAGTGGGTCATGTGCCGAGCATCATGCGTGCGCGTGCTTGACGTGTGCGCGTGGCTTGCGAATCTTCAATGCACACGTACGCATGCATGACGCGTGCGTGGTGCACGGAATTGTGATTCACACTTTTCACAACTCCGTACAACTAACCAGCAAGTGCACTGGGTCGTCCAAGTAATACCTTACGTGAGTAAGGGTCGATCCCACAGAGATTGTCGGCTTGAAGCAAACGATGGTCATCTTGTAAATCTCAGTCAGGCGGATTCAGTTGGTTATGAGGTTTAGATAATTAAAAGATAAATAAAACATAAAATAAAATAAATATACTTATGTAATTCATTGGTGGGAATTTCAGATAAGTGTTTGGAGATGCTTTGTTGCTTCTGAACCTCTGTTTTCCTATTCTCTTCTTCCAATCATGCGTGCTCCTTTCCATGGCAAGCTATATGATTGATGAGTGGATAATTTATACGCTTTTTGGTATTGTTTTTAGTATGTTTTTAGTAGGATCTAGTTACTTTTAGGGATGTTTTTATTAGTTTTTATGTTAAATTCACATTTCTGGACTTTACTATGAGTTTGTGTGTTTTTCTGTGATTTCAGGTATTTTCTGGCTGAAATTGAGGGACTTGAGCAAAAATCAGATTCAGAGGTTGAAGAAGGACTGCTGATGCTGTCGGATTCTGACCTCCCTGCACTCAAAGTGGATTTTCTGGAGTTACAAAATTTCAAATGGCGCGCTCTCAACGGCGTTGGAAAGTAGACATCCAGGGCTTTCCAGCAATATATAATAGTCCATACTTTGCCCAAGTTTAGATGACGCAAAAGGGCGTTGAACGCCAGTTCTACGCTGCAGTCTGGAGTTAAACGTCAGAAACACGTTACAAACCAGAGTTGAACGCCAAAAACACGTTACAACTTGGTGTTCAACTCCAAAAGAAGCCTCTACACGTGTAAACTTCAAGCTCAGCCCAAGCACTCACCAAGTGGGCCCCGGAAGTGGATTTATGCATCAATTACTTACTTCTTTAAACCCTAGTAGCTAGTTTAGTATAAATAGGACTTTTTACTATTGTATTTACATCTTAGGATCTTTTGAACCATCTTTGGATCATATTGATCACGTTTGGGGGGGCTGGCCATTCGGCCATTCCTGAACCTTTCACTTATGTATTTTTCAACGGTAGAGTTTGTACACTCCATAGATTAAGGTGTGGAGCTCTGCTGTTCCTCATGATTTAATGCAAAGTACTAATGTTTTATATTCAATTCAACTTATTCCGCTTCTAAGATATCCATTCGCACCCATGAACATGATGAATGTGATGATTATGTGACGCTCATCATCATTCTCACTTATGAACGCATGCCTGACAAACACTTCCGTTCTACATGCAAATAAGCTAGAATGAGTATCTCTTAGATATCTAATACAGGGGACCGAGTCCGAGATATTAGAATCTTCGTGGTATAAGTTAGAACCCATGGATGGCCATTCCTGAGATCCAGAAAGTCTAAACCTTGTCTGTGGTATTCCGAGTAGGAGATCGACCCTTACTCACGTAAGGTTTTATTACTTGGATGACCCAGTGCACTTGCTGGTTAGTTGTATCGAAGTTGTGACAAATCATGAATTAAGATTAGAGCACCAAGTTTTTGGAGCCATTACCAGGGATCACAATTTCGTGCACCAAGTTTTTGGCGTCGTTGCTGGGGATTGTTCGAGTTTGGACAACTGACGGTCCATCTTGTTGCTCAGATTAGGTAATTTTTTTTGTTTTATTTTCAAAAATATTTCTTCAAAAATCTTTCAAAAGATTTTTCCTTTTGTTTTCCAAAATTATTTAAAATTTTTAAGAATTAATTCTAGAGTTTCATGGTAACATGTTGAAGCCTGGCTGGCTGTAAAGCCATATCCAAATTCTTTTGGATTGAGGCTTCCACTTGTCAACATAAAAGGCATGTATATGAAGTTGGATGAAGTATCAGCTGTTATATGCCTGATTTGTATCTTCTAAAGCTTGGCTGGCTAGTGAGCCATGTCTAACCCTTGGATTGGAGCTTTAGGCTAACATTGAAAGATTCCTGGAATTCTTATTAAAAATTTTGAATTTCTTATTTTCTTTTTCCTATATGTTTTTCGAAAAAAATTTAAAAGAAATACAAAAAAAAAATCATAAAATCATAAAAAATCAAAAATATTTTATGTTGTTTGTTTGAGTCTTGAGTCAATTTTTAAGTTTGGTGTCAATTGCATTTTTTCTAAAAATTCTTTATGCATTTTTTCAAAAATTCATGCATTCATAGTGTTCTTCATGATCTTCAAGTTGTTCTTGGCCAGTCTTCTTGTTTGATCTTCATATTTTCTTGTTTTGTGTCTTTTCTTGTTTTTCATATGCATTCTTGCATTCATAGTGTCTATACATGAAAAATTTCTTAAGTTTGGTGTCCTGCATGTTTTCTTTTCTTGAAAATTTTTCAAAAATAAGTTCTTGATGTTCATCTTGACATTCAAAGTGTTCTTGGTGTTCATCTTGACATTC
>NC_029792.2:74959423-74962519 GCF_000816755.2 Arachis ipaensis
ATCTTTTCAAAAATATCTTTTTATCTTATCTTTTTCAAATATCTTTTCTAACTTCTTATCTTCTTATCTTCTAAAAATTGATTTTCAAAATTTGTTTCAACTAACTAATTAACTTTTTGTTTGTTTCTTATCTCTTTCAAAACTACCTAACTAACTATCCCGCTCTAATTTTCGAAAATGCCTCCCTCTTTTTCAAAAATTATTTTAATTAATTGTTTCAATTTTTAATTCTAACTTTATTTCTTATCTAATTTTCGAAAATAACTAACCCCTTTTCGAAAGTTATTTTCGAAAACTTCTTCCTCTCATCTCCTTCTATTTATTTAATTACTTACTAACACTTTCCTTCATCCCATATCTCTGCTCTCCTCACCCTTGTGTTTGGATTCTCCTCCCTTGTCTTTCTTTACATTACATTCTTTTCTTCTTCTACTCACACAAAGGAATCTCTATACTGTGACATAGAGGATTCCATATTTTCTTTGTTATTCCCTTCTTTGTCATATGAGCAGGAGCAAGGACAAGAACATTCTTGTTGAAGCAGATCCTGAACCTGAAAGGACTCTGAAAAGGAATCTAAGAGAAGCTAAAATACAACAATCCAGAGACAACCTTACAGGAATTTTCGAACAAGAAGAGGATATGGCAGCCAAAAATAATAATAATGCAAGGAGGATGCTCGGTGACTTTACTGCACCAAATTCCAATTTACATGGAAGAAGCATCTCCATCCCTACCATTGGAGCAAACAATTTGGAGCTGAAACCTCAATTAGTTTCTCTGATGTAGCAGAACTGCAAGTTTCATGGACTTCCATCTGAAGATCCTTTTCAGTTCTTAACTGAATTCTTGCAGATATGTGATACTGTTAAGACTAATGGAGTAGATCCTAAAGTCTACAGGCTCATGCTTTTCCCTTTTGCTGTAAGAGACAGAGCTATAATATGGTTGGACTCTCAACCCAAAGATAGCCTGAACTCTTGGGATAAGCTGGTCAAGGCTTTCTTAGCCAAGTTCTTTCCTCCTCAAAAGCTGAGTAAGCTTAGAGTGGATGTTCAAACCTTCAGACAGAAAGAAGGTGAATCCCTCTATGAAGCTTGGGAGAGATACAAGGAACTGACCAAAAAGTGTCCTTCTGACATGCTTTCAGAATGGACCATCCTGGATATATTCTATGATGGTCTGTCTGAATTAGCTAAGATGTCATTGGATACTTCTGCAGGTGGATCCATTCACCTAAAGAAAATGCCCGCAGAAGCTCAAGAACTCATTGATATGGTTGCTAATAACCAGTTCATGTACACTTCTGAGAGGAATCCTGTGAGTAATGGGATGCCTCAGAAGAAGGGAGTTCTTGAAATTGATACTCTGAATGCCTTATTGACTCAGAATAAAATATTGACTCAGCAAGTCAATAT
Source organism: Arachis ipaensis (assembly GCF_000816755.2). NCBI lineage: Eukaryota > Viridiplantae > Streptophyta > Magnoliopsida > Fabales > Fabaceae > Arachis > Arachis ipaensis. The sequence continues at coordinate 74,960,842 of NC_029792.2, forward strand.
GATTTCTCAGAGTCTGAATGGAATGCAAGCTGCATCCAACAGTACTCAAGAGGCATCTTCTGAAGAAGAAGCTTATGATCCTAAGAATCCTGCAATTGCAGAGGTAAATTACATGGGTGAACCCTATGGAAACACCTATAATCCCTCATAAAGAAATCACCCAAATCTCTCATAGAAGGATCAACAAAAGCCTCAACAAGGCTTTAATAATGGTGGAAGAAACAGGTTTAGCAATAGCAAGCCTTTTCCATCATTCACTTAGCAACAGATAGAGAACTCTAAACAAAATACCTCTAATTTAGTAAGCTTAGTCTCTGATATATCTAAGGCCACTATGAGTTTCATGAATGAAACAGGGTCCTCCATTAGAAATTTGGAGGCACAAGTGGGCCAGCTGAGTAAAAGGATCATTGAAACCCCTCCTAGTGCTCTCCCAAGCAATACAGAAGAAAATCCAAAAGGAGAGTGCAAGGCCATTGATATAACCATCATGGCCGAATCCAGGGAGGAAGGGGAGGACGTGAATCCCAAGGAGGAAGACCTCCTGGGACATCTAGTGATCAACAAGGAGTTTCCCTTTGAGGAACCAAAGGACTCTGAGGCTCATGTAGAGACCATAGAGATTCCCTTAAACCTCCTTACGCCCTTCATGAGCTCTGATGAGTATTCTTCTTCTGAAGAGAATGAGGATGTTACTGAAGAGCAAGTTGCCAAGTTCCTTGGTGCAATCATGAAGCTGAATGCCAATTTATTTGGTAGTGAGACTTGGGGAGATGAACCTCCCCTGTTCACCAATGAACTAAATGCATTGGATCAACTGAGATTGCCTCAGAAGAAACAGGATCCGGGAAAGTTCTTAATACCTTGTACCATAGGCTTCATGACCTTTGAGAAGGCTTTATGTGACCTTGGGTCAGGAATAAACCTCATGCCACTCTCTGTAATGGAGAAACTGGGAATCTTTGAGGTACAAGCTGCTAAAATCTCATTAGAGATGGCAGACAATTCCAGAAAACAGGCTTATAGACAAGTAGAGGACATATTAGTAAAGGTTGAAGGCCTTTACATCCCTGCTGATTTCATAATCCTAGATACTGGGAAGGATGAGGATGAATCCATCATCCTTGGAAGACCCTTCCTAGCCACAGCAAGAGTTGTGTTTGATGTTGACAGAGGTGAACTAGTCCTTCAATTGAATGAGGACTACCTTGTGTTTAAAACTCAAGGACATCCTTCTGTAAACATGGAAAAGAGGCACAGTAAGCTTCTCTCAGTACAAAGTCAACTAAAGCCCCCACAGTCAAACTCTAAGTTTGGTGTTGGGAGGCCTTAGCCAAACTCTAAGTTTGGTGTTGAACTCCCATATCCAAACTCTAAGTTTGGTGTTGGGAGTCTATAAAATTGACCTGATCACCTGTGTGGCTCCATGAGAGCCCACTGTCAAGCTATTGACATTAAAGAAGCGCTTGTTGGGAGGTAACCCAATTTTTATTTATCTAATTTTATTTTTATTTTTCCAGGAACCATGATCAAAGTAAGAACCCGAACCCAAAGAATTATCTTACCATGGTCCGGGAGAACTACTTAGATTTCAGTTCGGAAAATGTGAGGTTAGCGTTCAACTTGCCAATGATGGAAGAGAACGCACGCCCCTACACAAGAAGAGTCAACTTTGATC
>NC_029792.2:74962563-74969844 GCF_000816755.2 Arachis ipaensis
CGGGCCATCATGATCCATAGCATCATGATTGGAGAAGAGGTGGAGGTTCATGAGATTATACCTCAAGAACTCTACAAGGTGGCTGACAAGTCCTCCACTATGGCAAGGTTAGCTTTTCCTCACCTCATTTGCCATCTATGCAATTCGGCTGGGATTGACATAGAGGGAGATATCCTCATTGATGAGGACAAGCCCATCACTAAGAAAGGATGGAGCAAACAAGAGAGCCTATTCATGGATCTCAAGAGACGCATGAAGAAGCTCATCACCAAGAAATCCCTGAGATGCCTCAAGGGATGCACTTTTCTCCACAGAATTTTTGGGAGCAAATCAACACCACCCTAGGAGAATTAAGTTCAAACATGGGACAATTAAGGGTGGAACATCAAGAGCGCTCCATCATCCTTCATGAAATTAGAGAAGATCAAAGAGCTATGAGGGAGGAGCAACAGAGACAAGGAAGAGACATAGAAGAGCTCAAAGACATCATTGGTTCCTCAAGAAGGAAATGCCACCATCACTAAGGTGGACTCATTCCTTGTTCTCAAATTTTCTGTTTTTCGTTTTCTTTATGTTAAGTGCTTATCTATGTTGGTGTCTTATTACATGATCATTAGTATTTAGTAACTTTGTCTTAAAGTTATGAATGTCCTATGAATCCATCACCTCTCTTAAAGGAAAAATATTTTTAATTCAAAAGAACAAGAAGTACATGAGTTTCAAATTTATCCTTGAACTTAGTTTAATTATATTGATGTGGTGACAATACTTTTTGTTTTCTGAATGAATGCTTGAACAGTGCATATGTCTTTTGAAGTTGTTGTTTATGAATGTTAAATATGTTGGCTCTTGAAAGAATGATGACAAGGAGACATGTTATTTGATAATCTGAAAAATCATAAGCAAGAAAAAGCAGCGAATACAAAGCTTGCAGGAAAAAAAATTTGGCGAAAAAAAAAATAGAAAAAGAAAAAGCAAGCAGAAAAAGCCAAAAGCTCTTAAAACCAAAAGGTAAGAACAAAAAGCCAATAACCCTTAAAACCAAAAGGCAAGGGTAAATAAAAAGGATCCCAAGGCTTTGAGCATCAGTGGATAGGAGGGCCTAAAGGAATAAAATCATGGCCTAAGCGGCTAAACCAAGCTGTCCCTAACCATGTTCTTGTGGCGTGAAGGTGTCAAGTGAAAACTTGAGACTGAGCGGTTAAAGTCAAGGTCCGAAGCAAAAAAAGAGTGTGCTTAAGAACCCTGGACACCTCTAATTGGGGACTTTAGCAAAGCTGAGTCACAATCTGAAAAGGTTCACCCAGTTATGTGTCTGTGGCATTTATGTATCTGGTGGTAATACTGGAAAACAAAGTGCTTAGGGCCACGGCCAAGACTCATAAAGTAGCTGTGTTCAAGAATCAACATACTGAACTAGGAGAATCAATAACACCATCTGAACTCTGAGTTCCTATAGATGCCAAAACTATTAAAGAGGCAAAAAGCTACAAGTCCCGCTCATCTGATTGGGGCTATGTTTCATTGATATTTTGGAATTTATAGTATATTTTTTTCTTTTTATCTTATTTTATTTTCAGTTGCTTGGGGACAAGCAACAATTTAAGTTTGGTGTTGTGATGAGCGGATAATTTATACGCTTTTTGGCATTGTTTTTAGTATGTTTTTAGTAGGATCTAGTTACTTTTAGGGATGTTTTTATTAGTTTTTATGTTAAATTTACATTTCTGGACTTTACTATGAGTTTGTGTTTTTTTCTGTGATTTCAGGTATTTTCTGGCTGAAATTGAGGGACTTGAGCAAAAATCAGATTCAGAGGTTGAAGAAGGACTGTTGATGTTGTTGGATTCTGACCTCCCTGCACTCAAAGTAGATTTTCTGGAGCTACAGAACTCCAAATGGCGCAAAAGGGTGTTGAACGCCAGTTCTACGCTGCAGTCTGGAGTTAAACGCCAGAAACACGTTACAAACCAGAGTTGAACGCCACAAACACGTTACAACTTGGCGTTCAACTCCAAAAGAAGCCTCTGCATGTGTAAACTTCAAGCTCAGCCCAAGCAAACACCAAGTGGGCCCTGGAAGTGGATTTATGCATCAATTACTTACTTTTGTAAACCCTAGTAGCTAGTTTAGTATAAATAGGACTTTTTACTATTGTATTTACATCTTAGGATCTTTTGAACCATCTTTGGATCATATTGATCACGTTTGGGTGGGCTGGCCATTCGGCCATGCCTGAACCTTTCACTTATGTATTTTTCAACGGTAGAGTTTGTACACTCCATAGATTAAGGTGTGGAGCTCTGCTGTTCCTCATGATTTAATGCAAAGTACTACTGTTTTATATTCAATTCAACTTATTCCACTTCTAAGATATCCATTCACACCCAAGAACATGATGAATGTGATGATTATGTGACGCTCATCATCATTCTCACTTATGAACGCATGCCTGACAAACACTTCCGTTCTACATGCAAATAAGCTAGAATGAGTATCTCTTAGATATCTAATACAGGGGACCGAGTCCGAGATATTAGAATCTTCGTGGTATAAGTTAGAACCCATGGATGGCCATTTCTGAGATTCGGAAAGTCTAAACCTTGTCTGTGGTATTCCGAGTAGGATCTGGGAAGGGATGGCTGTGACGAGCTTCAAACTCGCGAGTGCTGGGCGTAGTGACAGACGCAAAAGGAGGGTGAACCCTATTCCAGTATGATCGAGAACCTACAGATGATTAGCCGTGCCGTGACAGAGCATTTGGACCTTTTTCAGAGAGAGGATGGGATGTAACCATTGACAACGGTGATGCCTTACATAAAGCTTGCCATGGAAAGGAGTAGGAAGGATTGGATGAAGACAGCAGGAAAGCAGAGGTTTAGAGGAACGAAAGCATCTCTATACACTTATCTGAAATTCTCACCAATGAATTACATAAGTATTTCTATCTTTATTTTCTGTTTATTTATTATTATTATTCAAAAACTCCATAACCATTTGATATCCGCCTGACTGAGATTTACAAGGTGACCATAGCTTGCTTCAAGCCGACAATCTCCGTGGGATCGACCCTTACTCACGTAAGGTTTTATTACTTGGACGACCTAGTGCACTTGCGGGTTAGTTATATCGAAGTTGTGACAAATCATGAATTAAGATTAGAGCACCAAGTTTTTGGAGCCATTGCCAGGGATCACAATTTCGTGCACCAATGATCCTCTCGGATGAAAAATACCAGGTATGATCTCTGCACAGCTAATCAGCTGTCGGATTTCTCGTCTCGGATGAAAAATACCAGGTACAGCTACCGCACGGCTAATCATCTGTCGGTTCTCACTAGCGTCGGAATAGGACCCTTATCCTTTTGCACACTGTCACTGCACCCAACATTCGTAAGTTTGAAGCTCGTAACAGTCATCCCTTTCCAAATCCTACTCGAAATACCACAGACAAGGTTTAGACTTTCCGAATCTCAGGAATGGCTGCCAATTGGTTCTAGCCTATACCACGAAGATCCTAATCTCACGGACTCGGTCCGTGTATTAGAGAACCAAGAGAATATACTTCGACTGTCATCCAATGACTACGTTGAACATCATGTAGACCGCTTTGTGGTTGTCAGGCACGCGGATCTTAGCTAAGTGAGTAACGAAGATAGTGGGTGATTGTCACGGGTCTCCCCTTCATTCTGACTTAACTGAATTAAGTACGAAAGTATATCTTGGAGAAGAAGTAAGCGTGAATTGAAAGAGAAACAATAGTACTTGCATTAATTCATGAAGAACAGCAGAGCTCCACACCTTAATCTATGAAGTGTAGAAACTTCACCGTCGAAAATACATAAGAGAAAGAAGTTTAGGCATGGCCGTGTGGCCAGCCTCCAAATCCAAGGATGATAATATCATAATTCCCTAATACAATAGTAAAAAGTACTATTTATACTAAACTAGTTACTAGGGATTACAGAAAATGAATAACTAAGTGCAGATAGTGCAGAAATCCACTTTCGGGGCCCACTTGGTGTGTGCTTGGGCTGAGCATTGAAGTTTTCACGTGCATAGGCCATTCTTGGAGTTAAACGCCAGCTTGGGTGCCAGTTTGGGTGTTTAACTCCAGTTTTGGTGCCAGTTTTGGCATTTTACTTTAGAAAATGGTCTTTGGCCGGCGTTTGAACGCCAGTTTGGGCCATTAAATCACGAGCAAAGTATGGATTATTATACATTTCTGGAAAGCCCAAGATGTCTACTTTCCAACGCAATTGAGAGCGCACTAATTGGGCTTCTGTAGCTCTAGAAAATCCATTTCAAGTGCAGGAGGATCAGAATCCAACAGCATCTGCAGTCCTTGTTCAACCTCTGAATCAGATTTTTGTTCAGGTCCCTCAATTTCAGCCAGAAAATATCTGAAATTAAAGAAAAACACACAAACTCATAGTAAAGTTCAGAAATGTGATTTTTTCATAAAAACTAATAAAAATATAATAAAAAGTAACTAAAACATACTAAAAACTATGTAAAAACAATGCCAAAAAGGGTATAAATTTTCCGCTCATCACAACACCAAACTTAAGTTGTTAGTTGTCCCCAAGTAGCTAAAAACAAAATAGGATAAAAAGAGGAGAAAATATAATAAATCTCAAAAATATCAATGAAGATTAGTTTCAATTAGATGAGCAGGACTAGTAGCTTTTTGCTTCTGAACAGTTTTGGCATCTCACTTTTTCCTTTGAAGTTCAGAATGATTGGCATCCATAGGAACTCAGAATTCAGATAGTGTTATTTATCCTCCTAGTTCAATATGTTGATTCTTGAACACAGCTACTTTTTGAGTCTTGGCCGTGACCCTAGGCATTTTGTTTTCCAGTATTACCACCGGATACATAAATGCCACAGACACATAACTGGGTGAACCTTTTCAGATTGTGACTCAGCTTTGCTAGAGTCCCCAGTTAGAGGTGCCCAGAGCTCTTAAGCACACTCTTTTTGCTTTGGACCACGACTTTAACCGCTCAGTGTCAAGCTTTTCACTTGACACCTTCACGCCACAAGCACATGGTTAGGGACAACTTGATTTAGCCGCTTAGGCCAGGATTTTATTCCTTTGGGCCCTCCTATCCATTAATGCTCAAAGCCTTGGATCCTTTTTACCCTTGCCTTTTGGTTTAAAGGGTTATTGGCTTTTTCTGCTTGCTTTTTCTTTTTCTTTCTTTTTTTTTCTTTAACTTTTTGCATTTTTTTTCGCAAGCTTTTGCATTCACTGCTTTTTCTTGCTTCAAGAATCAATTTTATGATTTTTCAGATTATCAAATAACATTTCTCATTTTTCATTATTCTTTCAAGAGACAACAATTTTAACATTCATAAACTTCACTATAAAAAATATGCACTGTTCAAGCATTCATTCAGAAAACAAAAAGTATTGCCACCACATCAAAATAATTAAGCTACTTTTAAGATAGAATTCGAAATTCATGTACTTCTTGTTCTTTTGCAGATAAAAACATTTTTCATTTAAGAAAGGTGAAGGATTCATAGGACATTCATAGCTTTAAGACATAGACACTAGACACTAATGATCATGTAATAAAGACACAAACATAGAAAAAACATAAAGCATAAAAATTGAAAAACAGAAAAATAAGAACAAGGAAATTAAAGAACGGGTCCACCTTAGTGATGGCGGCTAGTTCTTCCTCTTGAAGATCTTATTGAGTGCTTGAGCTCCTCTATGTCTCTTCCTTGCCTTTGTTGCTCCTCTCTCATGGCCTTTTGGTCCTCTCTAATTTCATTGAGGATAATGGAGTGCTCTTGGTGCTCCATCCTTAGTTGCCCCATGTTAGAACTCAAATCTCCTAAGGAGGTATTGAGTTGCTCCCAATAGTTTTGTGGAGGAAAGTGCATCCCTTAAGGCATCTCAAGGATTTCTTGATGAGGAATTTCCTCATGATCTGGTTGAGGTCCATGAGTGGGCTCTCTTGTTTGCTCCATCCTCTTCTTAGTGATTGGCTTGTCTCCTTCAATGATGATGTCTTCCTCTATGACAATTCCAGCTGAATTGCATAGGTTACAGATGAGATAAGGGAAGGCTAACCTAGCCAAAGTAGAGGGCTTGTCCGCCACCTTGTAGAGTTCTAGAGGTATGATCTCATGAACTTTTACTTCCTCTCTATTCATGATACTATGCATCATGATAGCCTGGTCTATTGTAATTTCAGACCGGTTGCTAGTAGGAATGATAGACCGTTGGATGAACTCCAACTATCCCCTAGCCACGGGTTTGAGGTCAAGCCATCTTAATTGAACCAGCTTGCCTCTTGAGTCTCTCTTCCATTGAGCTCCATCCACACAGATGTCTATGAGGACTTGGTCCAATCTTTGATCAAAGTTGACCCTTCTAGTGAAAGGATGAGGATCTCCTTACATCATTGTCAAGTTAAATGCCAACCTCAAATTTTCCGGACTGAAATCCAAGTAATTCCCCCGAACCATTGTGAGCCAATTCTTCGGGTTTGGGTTCATACTTTGATCATGGTTCTTAGTGATCCATGCATTAGCATAGAACTCTTGAACCGTTAAGATTCTGACTTGTTGGATTGGGTTGGTGAGAGCTTCCCAACCTCTTCTTCGAATCTCACGTCGGATCTCCGGATATTCACTCTTTTTTACCATGAAAGAGACCTTGGGGATCACCTTTTTCTTGGCCACAACTTCATAGAAGTGGTCTTAATGGACTTTTGAGATGAATCTCTCTATCTCCCATGGCTCGGAGGTGGAAGAAATTGCCTTCCCTTTCCTCTTTCTTGAGGTTTCTCCAGTCTTAGGTGCCATTAATGGTTATGAAAAAACAAAAAGCAGAGCTTTTTTCCACACCAAACTTAAAAAGTTTGCTCGTTCTCGAGCAAAAGAAGAAAGAAAGGAGTAAAAGAAGAAGAAATGGAGGAGATGGAGGAGTGTGTTGGTTTCAGCCAAGGGGGGTAGGAGAGTGTATGATGTGTGAAATTGAAGGTGGTGAGGAAGGGTATTTATAGGGTAAGAGAGAGGGGGAATTCGTGTATGAGGGTTTGGGTTTGGGAGGGAAATGTTTTGAATTTGAATGGTGAGGTAGGTGGGGTTTTATGATGGATGGATGTGAGTAGTGAAGAGGTTGTGGGGAAGAGGGTAGGATTTGATAAGTGAATGGTATTTGGGGAAGAGGTATTGATGGGATTGGTCAAGGGTATTTGGGAAAGAGTGTTATGGAAAGGTGTGAAGAGGAGAGAAGAAGAGGTGGGGTAAGTGGGGA
>NC_029792.2:74969883-75021644 GCF_000816755.2 Arachis ipaensis
AAAGAGTGTTATGGAGAGGTGTGAGGAGGAGAGAGAGTGAGTTGGGGTAGGTGGGGATCTTGTGGTGGGGTCCACAGATCTTGAGGTGTCAAGGAATTCTGCTCCTTGCACCATTTTGGCATTTAAACGCCCTCTGTGTGCCATTTCTGGTGTTTAACGCCAACTCTGCTACCTTTTCTGGCGTTAAACGCCAGACTGATGCCCATTTCTGGCGTTTAACGCCCACCAGACACCCTTTTCTTGCGTTAAACGCCAGTCTGTCTGCCAATTCTAGCATTTAACGCCAGCCAAATACCAGACACCCTTTTCTGGCATTAAACGCCCAGAATGCTGCCCATTCTGGCATTTAACGCCCAAAATGCTGCCAGACTGGGCGTTAAACACCCATTCTGCAATCCTTACTGGCATTTAAACACCAGTAAGCCTGTCCTCCAGGGTGTACTATTTTTGATGCTGTTTTTTGTTTTTGCTTTAATTCTGCAGCTATTTTTATGACTTCACATGATCATCAACCTAAAGAAAACATAAAATAACAATGGAAAATAAATGTCTATGAAATTAAATATAATTAAATAAAATTGGGTTGCCTCCCAATAAGCACTTCTTTAATGTCAATAGCTTGACAGTGAGCTCTTAGAGAGCTTCACAGAGACTCAAAGTTTAATGGTGGCCTCCCAACACCAAACTTAGAAGTTAAGTGTGGGGGCTCTGTTTGACTCTGTGTTGAGAGAAACTTTTCATGCTTCCTCTCCATGATTACAAAAGAAGATACTTGAGCCTTAAACACAAGGTAGTCCTCATTCAATTGAAGGACAAACTATCCTCTGTCCACATCAATCACAGCTCTTGCTGTAGCTAGGAAGGGTCTTCCAAGGATAATGGATTCATCTTCATCCTTCCTAGTATCTAGGATTATGAAATCAACAAGGATGTACAGGCCTTCAACCTTCACTAAGACATCCTCTACAAGTCCATAAGCCTATTTCATTGATTTTTCTGCCATCTCTAGTGAGATTTTTGTAGCTCGTACCTCAAAGATCCCTAGTTTCTCCATTACAGAGAGTGGCATGAGGTTTATTCCTGACCCCAGGTGATAAACCACTATTTTATGGTTTATATTGTGTTTAATTATGTGGTTTTATCATGATCCTTACCCACTTATTCATTAAATTAGCATGCATATTAGATTTCTTTCCGGAATTTATTACATGTTTGAAAACTGCTTCCTAGAGACTTTAATTATTTAATTTTAATTCTCCTTTATTCCATTCGATGCCGTGATCTGTGTGTTAAGTGTTTCAGATTTTATAGGGCATGAATGAGTTGGAGATTGGGAAGGAAGCTAGCAAAAATGGAAGAAACACAAGAATTTGAGAAGATAACCAGCGAGAAGTGATGCGGTCGCATGGCTCACGCGACCGTGCGAAGGAGAGCAAATCGCAGCGACGCGGCAGCATGGCTCACGCGGCCGCGCGGATTGGAAAGCCCAAGCGACGCGGTAGCGTAGACAACGCGAACGAATGGAGAGAAAAAGCGCAAGTGACGCGTCCACATGCATGACGCGATTGCGTGACATGTGCGATCTGCATAACCTGCAGAATTCACTGGGGGCGATTTTGGACCCTATTTTGACCCAGTTCTCGGCCCGGAACAGCAGACTAGAGTCAGAGAATATGCAGAAACAAACAACACATTCATTCGGAGACAGTTTGAGATCTAGTTTTACTCTCTTAGGTTTTTCTCTCTAGGTTTTAGAATTTTTAATTTTCAATTGATCTTAGCATTGGAACATTGAGAATAGTTATTTCATCATCAAGACTTCGTCATTCTAGTTCGTTTTCTTAACTTGGTTTCATTCTTCCATGTTCTTTGTTTTGTTCAATTTTGTTATTTGAATACTTTTATGATTAATTAATGCAAGGATTATTTCTTTTTAATTCAATTTCAATTCCAATAATCATGTCTTCTTTTAATTCCCTTTACAATCTTTTGAGAAAAGACAACAGACCATGGAAAACAACATCATGAATAGTATTAATGCCAGTCTGAATGGTCTCACCTCTACTCTGCAAGCTTTTATGACATAGTTTGGATCAGCACACAATTTCAGTAACCAACCTTCAAGCACAACTGGAATCCCCTCTCAACCATTACCCAATCCAAAGGGAGGCATTAATGCCATCACCCTGAGGTCCGGAACCACATTGCAGGAGAGGAATCAGGAGGAACCAAGCTCACCAGAATACGCCTCAGCTGAAGAGGTGGTAGAAATCGAAGATGTTGAAGTGAGGATTGTATGGAAGTTTTTATGGACGATTTTAGCGTTTATGGTGATTCTTTTAGCCTTTGCTTAGATGGATTATCTAAAGTATTAGATAGATGTGTTAATACAAACCTTGTATTGAATTTCGAAAAATGCCACTTTATGGTAAAACAAGGGATTGTATTAGGAAATGTGGTATCTAATAGTGGCATTTCTGTAGACCCAGCAAAGGTGAATGTTATTTCTAGTTTACCTAACCCCTCTTCTGTGAGGGAAGTCTGTTCGTTCCTTGGCTATGCAGGTTTCTACATGATATTTATTAAGGACTTTAGTAAGGTGGCACTTCCCTTATCCAGATTACTGCAGAAGGATATTGAGTTCGAGTTCAGTGAGGATTGCAAACAAGCGTTTGATAAGCTGAAGACTGCTCTAACTCAAGCCCCAATTGTGAGAGGACCAGACTGGAGCCAGTCGTTTGAAATCATGTGCGATGCTTCCAACCATGCAGTAGGAGCAGCGTTGGCTCAGCGTGAAGGTAAGGATCCTTTTGTTATTGCCTATGCGTCTAAGACTTTAGACACTGCCCAGTCCAATTATACTACCACTGAGAAAGAGCTTCTTGCTATTGTTTTTGCTCTGGATAAATTCTGAGCTTATTTACTTGGTACTAGAGTAGTAGTGTATTCAGACCATGCAGCTCTAAAGTATCTATTAGCTAAAAAAGAATCCAAACCAAGACTTATACGTTGGATACTGCTGTTACAAGAATTTGATTTAGAAATAAAGGATAGGAGTGGTAATCAGAATTTAGTAGCAAACCACTTGAGTCGCCTTGAACATATTAAGGATGATTCTACTCCTATAGATGATAATTTTCCTTTTGACAACCTGCAAGCAGTATCCGAGGTAGTCCCTTGGTATGCACCTGTCGCTAATTATTTAGTTAGCCGCACATTTCCTCCACATTTTTCTAAACATCAAAGAGACAAGCTGAAAAGCAAGTCTAAATATTATATATGGGATGACCCACATTTATGGAGATGTGGCACTGACCAGATAATTAGACGTTGTGTGTCTCAATCAGAATTCCAGTTCATTTTAGAGGCCTGTCACTCATCTGACAGTGGAGGACATTTTGGCCCTCAAAGAACAGCTAGAAAGATCTTAGACTGTGGATTCTGGTGGCCTACCCTTTTTAGAGACGCTGCTGAGTTTTGTAAATCTTGCCCCCCATGCCAGAAATTTGGTAATATATCCAGGAGGGATGAGATGCCTCAACAATATATGCTCTTCTATGAAATTTTTGATGTTTGGGGCATTGACTTCATGGGTCCATTTCCAAATTCTAATGGATATTTTTATATATTGTTAGCTGTGGATTATGTTTCCAAATGGGTGGAAGCAATTCCTACCCGCACTGATGATGCTAACACTGTTGTTTCCTTTGTGAGAAACCATATTATATGTCGCTTTGGATCACCACGAGTGATCGTGAGCGGTCAAGGCACCCATTTTTGTAACAGGAGACTAACATGATTGATGAAGAAGCATGGGATAATCCATAAAGTTGCAACAGCTTACCATCCCTAAACTAATGGGCAAGCTGAGGTGTCAAACAGAGAAATTAAGCGTATCTTGCAAAAGATAGTCAAGCCTCATAGAAAAGACTGGAGCACCAGGCTACAAGATGCACTATGGGCATACAGAACAGCATACAAGACACCCATTGGGATGAGCCCCTTCCGCTTGGTTTATATCGTTCTTTTCTTCACTTTTAGTTTTTCTTCTTTAATAACTCTTCTCTTTATTAGTGCTTTCGTGCTCTTTCATTTACATGTCTTTATATTCCAAAAAAAAAAAGGGTTTTTCGCCACGCGACGCGATCGCATCAGCGACGCGTCCGCGTCGCACGGGCGGTGGAGAAAAAAAATAAATGAACAGAGAGTTACGCTGGAGCGTGGCTGGAGGCGTGCCAATGGCACAAATCGACCCACGCGACTGCGTCTCTGACGCGTTCGCGTCGCATGGGAATCATGGCCTCCCACGCGACCGCGTGCCCTGAGTTTTCGACGTAAAAGGTGCACAGTAACATTCTGTGCGAGAGTGATGCTAGATTGGTGCTGGACACACAATCCTTGTCACGCGACCGCGTCGCCGACGCGGCCGCGTCACCCATTTATAACGCACACTCATGCGATCGCGTCACCCAATTTTGGCAATTAAAATAAATTGAACAGAGAGTTGTGCTGGAGCGAGGCTGCACTCGCGCCAGCAGCGTAACATGGGTCACGCGACTGCGTGACCGACGCGATCGCGCCCCCTTACCTGGAAGTGCACCCACGCGAACGCGTGCCCCACGCGGCCGCGTCGCATGCGCCGCACAGCTCAACCTAAAATTGCCACATACCTTATCTTTCCCTCCCCCCAATCCTAATTTTTCTTTTCCCTCCTTATTTCTTCCTTCCCCCCTCCCCTTTCTATCTCACCTTTCACTCTCTATCTCTCTCACCACTATTAACAAGGTTTTACCTTCTTCTTCCTTCTTCTCTTTTCTATCATTCTTATTATTTTATGTATATATATTATTATTTCCTTTTCTTTTCTTTTTCTTTTCAATTTTTTTTATTTTATTTTTCTTCTCCTTCTTTTCCTTTTTACATGGTGCTAGAAACTTTTTGGAGTCATCATCCCTCATTATATGCTTATGGATTATTGCAAATTATTTGACATTTATTTTTTCTCCTATTTAAGGGATTGCTTGCATATTCATCTTCATATTTTCTATACCCTATTCACCATGCATGCTATGTGTTTGTGAAAAAGCTCATATGGCGTTATGCACTTCTCTATGCTATACTATTCAATGCTTGCTTTTCACAACTTTCCCTTACTATTATATTAATTGAATTTTATTGTCAATACAAACATTTTGGCTTGTTACAAAGTATTGCTTGGTCTATGCTACTCATGCCCTTTTCCGGCATGCCAATAAACGCCTTGCATCCACTTGTCTTTGTATGCACTAGTTATTTTCCACTGTTGGCTTTTCATATGCACTCGAGAGCATGTGTTAATGTCATCTACATTTTGCTGTGCATCATTCACCCTCTTTTTCGTTTCCTTCCATGCTGTATATCTCTTTAAATTTAATTTTCTTTCTCTTCCCTTCTTTCAGGATGGCCACCAAGAAAGGAAAGAAGAAAGCAACTTCCAAACCACCAGCAAGAAGAGGAACTAAAAGAGCATTAGTGGCAGAGCCTTCTTCAACTGCAGTCAAGCCCTCAACAAAACGAGTTAAGAGGATAATAAAGGTTGATGAAATGGAAAAAGCCTTTACAGCAAAGGACGCTGCGTGATTTTTCAATCGCTACTGTGAGCAGATGTTCCCTATCCTGGCAGAAAGGAACTATAACAATGAATACCTTCTTATCCTCCCGTCCAATATTGCCACCTTTGTTGAGCCGCAAATTGAGCGAAGACAATAGGGTTTCCTACGGAGACAGCCAAGGCAGGTCAATCTTTCTTGGGTAGTTGAGTTCTACTCCAACTTCTACATGCCGACCCTGCAGTTTGTTTATGTCCGGCAGAAGCAAGTCCCCATCACAGAAGAGGCCATTCAACAAGCTCTGAGTCTTCCCCCTATTTTAGTAGGAATGGACGCTTTTCAAGAAGCCACCCTTCAGCGCCAGAGATACCAATTTGACTGGGACTCCGTTCTTGGAATCATCACAGCACCTGGCAGCCGTTGGATCTACGGATACCACCGTACCCGCCCTAAGGGAATCTTGGCTTCAGCACTTACCTTGGAGGCTCGCGTATGGGCACAGATCATGTCCCATTACGTCTTTCCGAGCACTCATGAGTCCTCCTTCACTGCGGACATGGCTGTTCTACTATGGTGCATCCTTACAAACCAACCTCTGAATCTCTCAAGACATATCCGGAATGCTATGTAACACGTACAAATTGGGGGCAACTTACCTTTCCCCGCCTTGGTCTCAGATCTTGTCTCAGCAGCCGGAGTCTCCTACAGAGCTGGGGACACCAAAGCCGTGCTTCCACGAGATGATCAGTATGTCCCTAACGGGAAATACCTCAGACTCTCAACAGCCACTACAAGCCTTCCTACTGCTCCAGCTGAAGATAATCCTTCTTCAACACCACCAGCATCTACAACTGAGAATTTGCTCCAGCAGATAATCGAACGGTTGGATCGGCAAGAACAGAAAGCAAAGATGAGAGAACGCCGTAACGAGCGCCGATTCAAACACCTCAAGGAGCTACTCAAGGGACACTTCAGAGACTCAGATACCCCGGATTCCACTTCCTTTACTAGCACAGGGAGCCATGACGGTCCCGATGATAGAGATACTGCTACCAGCCCACCCCTGTTCCTGACAGATGGCACCGAGGACGGTGCAAAGCCTTAAGTGTGGGGAGGTCGGTCAGTACCTGACTTCCGGAGGTAATTTCTCTTCGCTAGCACCAATAATTAGGATATTTTAGTTAGATTTTCTTTCCTTTATAGAATAGAATAAATTGTGTAGGTTAGGATAGTTGCATGCATGTTCTACTTGATTGAAAAGACAATAAGTTTCTTTTAAAAATCTATCTTTGGAACAAAATTTCACTAATTTTTCAAAAATTTTTATGATAAATTTGCTTGAGTTGTATTTGGAACATGATATTTGAATTAAAGAACACACAACCTGTGAAAGATTTGAGCCTTTATGTATGGTTACATTATTTAATCATAATTATTTCATTCTTGTGTGTTTACTTCTCTATGATTGTAATCTATATTTTGTTTTATCTTATATGTCCAATATTTATTATATTCACATGCTTGCACATGATTGAGGCCATTATTTGTTATTAACTCACTTATCCCAAATAAGCCTACCTTTTACATCACCTTTGTTAGCCCCTTGAGCTTTTATTCCCCCTCTTGTTCTATAACCACATTACTAGCCTTAAGCAAAAAAACAAATTAAAAATCCCAAGTGAATCTTTGGTTAGCTTAAGATAGAAATTGTGTATCAACTAAAGTGTGGGAACATTGGGTAATAAGGGAATGTATTTAACTTATTTGAATATTGGGAATTTGGAAACCTACTCATGAAAAGAAAAACCAAATTAGAAAATAATGAAGAATCTATGTGCATTGATACGTTATGTTTGCTTTTATGAAAAAAAAAATTATATATATATATATATATATATATATATATATATATATAATAAATAAGGGGACAAAATATATATATATATATATATATGATTTTAAACTTGTATAAAGTATGTATATGTTAGGTGAGATCTTAGACTAATCAAAGATTCACTTTGTTAGCTCACTTAGCCTTATATATATATACATCCTTACCTTTACCTCAGCCCCATTACAACCTTGAAAAGACCTCATGATGCTTGCATTGGTATATTAACTGTTGTTGATTGGTTAGGAGAAGAACAAAAGTTAGAAAGCATGATTAGAGAAGGATAGAGTGATCACCCTATACACTAGAGATTAGAGCGTACATACATTATCAGTGAGGGTTCAATACTTGAATTTTCATGTTCCCTGCTTTCAGGAGCTATCTTCTTGCACTTTTATCCATTTTATTGTATAATGATAGAATTAGTGGAATTTGATTTGTAATTGTTTTGAAGAGTAACTATTGGATTGTATCTAATCGCTGACGCCAATCCCTTTGAACTAAATGGGTTGCAACTTGTGAACAGATCTGGCATTCCAACTTGTTTGATTTTCCCTTACCTAGTAAAGGATAACCAAACAGAACAACCGTTAATTATAAATTAATCTTACAATCACTCCATCAATAGTAGAATTCCAACCAATCAACTCCCAGTCAAGGCTTTTACTCATATTAATTAAATTTCCTCAATTTAAATTCCAATTTACTTAACTCAACTTCTTTGAACATCTGATTAATAAGATAGCACACTTTTCTGCAACTTGTTGGGAGACGACCTGGGACTTAAAACTCCCAGTAATTTTTAATTCAAACTCTCTGTGACATACTTCTAAATTGATAGGCAGATTTTCGGTGAGTTAAGAACTATACTTGCAACATAACCATTTTAATAATTTTTAATTCACCAGCTTCTGTGTCGCATCACCAGGTCACACGGAGCCTTCTCAGAGGTCATGGTGCCTATGGTACAGGGTATTAAGAACTTTTCGGAATCCGATTTCTTCTGAGGTAATTTTTGCTGAACTAATGCATTCAGTTCATTGATGAGCAATGGAGGTTCATCCTCCCAAGTCTCATTACCAAATAACTTGGCATTCAGCTTCATGATTGCTCCTAGATACTGAGCAACTTGCTCTTCAATAATATCTTCATCCTCTTCAGAGGAAGAATACTCATCAGAGCTCATGAATGGCAATAGTAAGTTCAGTGGAATCTCTATGGTCTCTGTATGAGCCTCAAATTCCTTTGGTTCCTCAACGAGGAACTCCTAATTGGTCAGTGGACGTCCAGCAAGGTCTTCCTCACTGGAAATCACTGCCTCTTCCTCCTCTATAGGTTCGGCCATGTTGGTTATATTGATGGCCTTGCACTCTCTCTTTGGATTCTCTTCTGTATTGCTTGAGAGAGTACTAGGAGGAGTTTCATTAACTCTTTTACTCAGCTGACCCACTTGTGCCTCCAAATTTCTGATGGAGGACCTTGTTTCAGTCATGAAATTGAGTGTGGTCTTAGGTAGATCAGAGACTATAGTTGCTAAGTCAGAGAGGCTCTGCTTAGAATTCTCTGTCTGTTACTCTGAAGATGATGGAAAAGACTTGCTATTGCCAAACCTATTTCTCCCACCATTATTATTATTGAAGCCTTGATTAGGCTTCTGCTGATCCTTCCATGAGAAATTAGGATGATTCCTCCATGAAGGATTATAGGTGTTTCCATAGGATTCTCCTTCAGAGGAGGCTTCTTTAGCACTGCCGGATGCAGCTTGCATTCCAGTCAGATTCTGAGAAATCATATTGACTTGCTGAGTCAATATTTTATTCTGAGCCAATATGGCATTCAGAGTATCAATCTCAAGAACTCCTTTCTTTTGAGTCATCCCATTATTCACAGAATTTCTTTCAGAAGTATACATGAATTGGTTATTTGCAACCATTTCAATGAGTTCATTGGCTTCTACAGGTGTTTTCTTCAGATGAAGAGATCCACCAGCAGAGTGGTCCAATGACATCTTGGACAATTCAAACAGACAATCATAGAATATACATAAGATGCTCTATTCTGAAAGCATGTCAGAAGGACACCTTCTGATCAATTGCTTGTATCTTTCTCAAGCTTCATAGAGGGATTCACCTTCCTTCTGTATGAAGGTTTGGACTTCCACTCTAAGCTTGCTCATCTTTTGAGGTGGAAAGAACTTCGCCAATGAAGGATTGACCAACTTTTCCCAAGAGTTCAGGCTTTCTTTAGGTTGTGAGTCCAACCATATCCTAGCTCTGTCTCTTACAACAAAGGGGAAAACAGAAGTCTGTAGACCTCGGGATTAACCCCATTGGTCTTAATAGTATCATAGATTTGTAAGAATTCAGCTAAGAACTGATAAGGATCTTCCAATGGAGGTCCATGAAACTTGCAATTCTGCTGAATTAGAGAAACTAATTGAGGCTTAAGCTCAAAGTTGTTTGCTCCAATTGCAGGAATTGAGATGCTTCTTCCATAGAAGTCAGAAGTTGGTATAGTAAAGTCACCAAGCACCTTCCTTGCATCTCCACCATTGTTGTTGGGTTCGGCTATCATGTCTTCTTCTTTTTTCAAAAATTTCTGTATGGTCCTCTCCAGAGTGTTGTGCTTTAGTTTCTTTTAGCTTCCTCTTCAGAGTCCTTTCAGGTTCAGGATCAGCTTCAACAAGAATGTCCTTATCCTTGTTCCTACTCATATGAAAAAGAAAAGAATAGAAAAGAAGAGGAATCCTCTATGTCACAGTATAGAGATTCCTTTATGTGTCAGAGGAAAAGAAGAATAGAACGAAGAAGGAAGAAGAAGAAATTCGAACACAGAGAAAGAGAGGGTTCGAATTATGAGTAGAAGAGAAGTGTTAGTAAAAAATAAAATAAATAGAAAGAGATGAGAGGGAGAGTATTCGAATATTAATTAAAAGAAAAGAAAAATATTTTTGTTTTTATTTAATTAATTAAGTTAGTTTCGAAAATATTAAAAGAAACAAAATAAAATTAGAATTTAAAACAATTAGTTAATTAAAAAGAATTTTGAAAAAGTGGTTAGTGATTTTTGAAAATTAGACAGAGAGAAAAGTAGTTAGGTGGTTTTGAAAAAGATAAGAAATAGTAAACTTTTAAAAGCAAACAAAAAGTCAAGTAGTTAATTGAAAAACATTTGAAAATAAATTTTGAAAAAAATAAGAAGTTAGAAAAAGATTTTGAAATTAAGTTTTGAAAAAGATATGATTGAAATTTATTTTGAAAAGTAATTGAAAAAGGAAATTAAAAAGATTTGATTTTTAAAATTAAAGTTGATGACTTGACTAACAAGAAACTAAAAGATATGATTCTAGAATTTAAAGATTGAACCTTTCTTAACAGGAAAGTAACAAACTTGAAATTTTTGAAGCAAAACATTAATTGTTAGTAAAGTTTTCGAAAATATGAATAAAATTAAGAAAAAGATTTTGAAAATTTATTTAAGAAATTCGAAAATATTAAGAAGAAAATGAAAAAGATTTGATTTTTGAAAAAGATTTGAAAAGATAAAACTTTTAAATTGAAATTTTGACTTGACTAACAAGAAATAACTAAATTTTAAAAATTTTTGACTAAATCAACCTAAAATTTCGAAATTTATGAGTAAAATAAGGAAAGATATTATTTTTGATTTTTTTGAATTAATGAAGAGAGAGAAAAACAACAAAATGACACAAAACATAAAGATTTAAGATCAAAACAAATAATGTATGCAAGAACACTTTGAATGTCAAGATGAACACCAAGAACACTTTGAAGATCATGATGAACATCAGGAACATATTTTTGAAAATTTTTAAGAAAAAAAACACATGCAAGACACCAAACATAAAAATTTTTAATGTTTAGACACTATGAATTCAAAAATGCATATGAAAAACAATAAAAGACAGAAAACAAGAAAATCACAAGATTAAACAAAGAAAATCATCAAGAACAACTTGAAGATCAAAGAAGAACACAATGCATGAATTTTTGAAACTTCAAGAAAAATAAAAAAAAGAAATGCAAATGACACCAAATTTAAAATTTGACACAAGACTCAAACAAGAAACACAATTTTTTTGGTTTTTATGATTTTATTAAATTTTTTTGTATTTTTTTCGAAAATAAAAATAAAAAGCTTAAACATATAATAAAATTACCCAATCTAAGCAACAAGATGAACCGTCAGTTGTCCAAACTCGAACAATCCCCGGCAACTGCGCCAAAAACTTGGTGCACGGAATTGTGATTCACACTTTTCACAACTCCGCACAACTAACCAGCAAGTGCACTGGGTCGTCCAGGTAATACCTTACGTGAGTAAGGGTCGATCCCATGAAGATTGTCGGCTTGAAGCAAGCTATGGTCATCTTGTAAATCTCAGTCAGGCGGATTCAGTTGGTTATGAGGTTTAGATAATTAAAAGATAAATAAAACATAAAATAAAATAAAGATACTTATGTAATTCATTGGTGGAAATTTCAGATAAGCGTTTGGACATGCTTTGTTGCTTCTGAACCTCTGCTTTGCTATTTTCTTTTTCCAATCATGTGTGTTCCTTTCCATGGCAAGCTGTATGATCCTCTCGGATGAAAAATACCAGGTACGATCTCTGCACGGCTAATCAATTGTCGGATTTCTCGTCTCGGATGAAAAATACTAGGTACAGCTACCGTACGGCTAATCATCTGTCGGTTCTCACTAGCATCAGAATAGGACCCTTCTCCTTTTTCACATTGTCACTATGCCCAACATTCGCAAGTTTGAAGCTTGTCACAGTCATCCCTTCCCAGATCCTACTCGGAATACCACAGACAAGGTTTAGACTTTCCAGATCTCAGGAATGGCTGCCAATTGGTTCTAGCCTATATCACAAAGATCCTAATCTCACGGACTCGGTCCGTGTCTTAGAGACCCAAGAGAATATACTCCGGCTGTCGTCCAATGACTACATTGAACATCATGTAGACCGCTTTGTGGTTGTCAGGCACGTGGATCTTAGCTAAGCGAGTAACAAAGATAGTGGGTGATTGTCACGGGTCACCCCTTCATTTTGACTTAACTGAATTAAGTACGAGAGTATATCTTGGAGAAGAAGTAAGTGTGAATTGAAAGAGAAACAATAGTACTTGCATTAATTCATGAAGAACAGCAGAGCTCCGCACCTTAATCTATGAGGTGTAGAAACTCCACCGTAGAAAATACATAAGAGAAAGAAGTTTAGGCATGGCCGTGTGGCCAGCCTCCAAGTCCAAGGATGATAATATCATAATTCCCTAATACAATAGTAAAAAGTGCTATTTATACTAAACTAGTTACTAGGGATTACAGAAAATGAATAACTAAGTGCAGATAGTGCAGAAATCCATTTCTGGGACCCACTTGGTGTGTGCTTGCGCTGAGCATTGAAGCTTTCACATTCATAGGCCATTCTTAGAGTTAAACGCCAGCTTGGATGCCAGTTTGGGCGTTTAACTCCAGTTCTGTTGCCAGTTCTATCGTTTTACTCCAGAAAAGGGTCTCTGGCCGGTGTTTGAACGCCAGTTTGGGCCATCAAATCTCGGGTAAAGTATGGACTCTTATACATTTCTGGAAAGCCCAAGATGTCTACTTTCCAACAAAATTGAGAGCGCACCAATTGAGATTCTGTAGCTCCAGAAAATCCATTTTGAGTGCAGGAGGGTCAGAATCCAACAGCATCTGCAGTCCTTTTTTAGCCTCTGAATCAGATTTTTGCTCAGGCCCATCAATTTCAGCCAGAAAATACCTAAAATTACAAAAAAACACAAAAAATCATAGTAAAGTCCAGAAATATTATTTTTGTATAAAAACTAATAAAAATATAATAAAAAGTAACTAAAACATACTAAAAACTATGTAAAAACAATGCCAAAAAGGGTATAAATTATCCGCTCATCAGTGCGCGTGGCCTTTAATTCTTCATTTTACTCATTTCTTCATGAATTCTCCACTTGCATGCTTTTCTCTTCATTTCTACCATCCAATACTTGCCTTATGAACCTGAAATCACTCCACAAACACATCAAGGCATCGAATGGCATTAAAGTGAATTAAAATTACCAATTTAAGGGTCTAAAAAGCATGTTTTTATACTTAAGCACAAATTAAGGGAGAATTACAAAACCATGCTATTTCATTGAATAAATATGGGAAAAGGTGATAAAATCCCCTAAAATAAGCACAAGATAAACCACAGAATTGGGGTTTATCAAACCTTCTCACACTTAAACTAAGCATGTCTAACTATATACAATCTATATATATGCAATATATCTACATGAATGCATTTACTTGGTCAAAATAAATCAATTCTCAAGAATACATATACAAGTACAAGGGCTAAAACACTAGCAATCAAAGCAAACCGAAATTAAACAAGATGAAACTGGAAAAGTAGAAATCTTCTTTGACAGAAGAAACTCTTTTTCGTCAAGGTCCGAAGCAGCATCTACTTACATATCTGACTTCGCCTCCGCAAGAAAGTCTTTTTATATAAGATTTGATTCCTCTCTTCCTAATCCACAAATTAGGATGGCCAACCGAGAATCAACCTTACAGGGTTACAAATAAACTCTAGTATTCCTAGACCTGTTTACCAAAAAGAAAAAGATGTAGATGAACAGTCTATTCAATCCCCAACATATTCCTCCATGAATGATGATGTCAATGTTGAATAAAGACTTTGTTATAGATAGGGAAGCCTTGCGAAGGAACGTCAACTCTGAAGAGTGGAAACTTCAGAAGAGATGGTACTTGCAAACCTTTAAGGCTCATCAAATTTCATATTTTCGGGAGAAATATTATCACTTCCTCAACCAAGCCAAGATGCATATTCCTTTCTTCGAATGGTTCCATGCTTATAGCATAAAAAACAATATAGACTACCCTTTTAAAGTAGATAGTAGTACATCTCATTCTGCGAATGTTATTTCCACCTGAAAAATCTAGGAGGGGGAATTAGTTAAGTCAGAATTTCCCCCAACAGGAAAGTTCATCCTTACAAATAACTTGGATACTAAACAAACTCCTGTCATGGCCTGACCCTTCAAAACCAAAAATTTAGATGAACCCATTGGGCCTAAAGATATCAAGGATATCATGGAACAAGCCAACTATACTAACAAATATCTCCAAACCTTAGGCCAAAAGCTCGGCTCCCTAAGCAACAGTACCCATGATTCTCTAAAAGCTCTAGAAAAACCCCTTTTTAAAACTTTTAAGATCAACCCAAAGATTAGACAAAACCTCAAATCTTCCATTTTCAAACAAGATTCAGGTACCTCTGAACTTGTACACAAAATAGATCAGCTTCTCAGCCAGATGACCATCCCTGACACTCCGCAAACCACTGAATCATCCACAAGAGTTACTAGGCAATCTGCTAAAACGTCCATTAATGTTCTCCAGGAAGAGTCGCAAGACTCGGACAATGGATCAGATTCACCTAGAATCAACCCTATCATGACCACCTCCATTACAAAATGGAAAGGTCTTACTAAACCTCATCAACACTATCATCTCCAAAATACTGCTCCTGACCTAGCTTTGGTAGACAGAGAGCTAGGCTTCAACTGTTTCAATGTGAACAACATCTATGAATAGAACATAGATGGAAAAATGGAGTATAACATCATGCATATGTTACAACATATGACAATGGTTTGGACGGCCTATCAAACTGCTCATGAAAGCTCTGAAGAAGCAATAGCAAATGTTATTGTATCAGGATTTTCAGGACAGCTTAAAGGATGATGGGATAATTTTTTCATGAATGATGAAAAAGATATCATCCTGTCTGCAGTTAAAACCAATGATAATGGCGAATCTATTCTTAAAGAGAATGGGGAAACCATCCTTGATGCAGTTAGCACCCTGATCTTTACTATAGCAAACCATTTCATAGGCGACCCATCTTTGTGGAAAGATCGGTCTGCTGAACTTCTGTCCAATCTCAAATGCAAATCCCTGTCTGATTTCAAGTGGTATAAAGATACCTTCTTAACCAGAGTCTTCACTAGAGAAGATAGCCAACAGTCGTTCTGGAAAGAAAAGTTCTTAGTCGGACTCCCAAAATCTCTAGGAGATAAAGTTAGGGATAAAATCAGAAGCTTAACTCTGGATGGTATTATTCCGTACAATTCTTTAAGTTATGGCCAATTAATTTCTTATGTCCAAAAAGTGGCCTTAAAACTTTGTCAGGATGACAAAATTCAAAGGCAACTAGCCAGCGAAAAGGCCCAAAACAAAAAAGATCTAGGTTCCTTCTGTGAACAGTTTGGCCTACCATCCTGTAGTAAAATGAAAACAAAATAGTCTTACCAAAAAACCGTTGGCCCGATCAAAACCCATGGCAGTGGAAACCTAGGAAGCATTGCAAGCCTCTTCCTAGACAAACGAAAGACGAAGATAAGGAAACTCCCAAAAACCAAATTATCTGCTTCAATTGCAAAAAACCGGGTCATATTAGTAAGTACTGTAGGCTCAAAAAAGAGGATCAACAATCTCAACCTTGATCTTCAGATTGAGGAGCAGATTAATAACCTCCTCCTTGAAAGCTCCGAAGAAGAATCAGGCATGAATTTTCGGAGGACTTAAACAACATCTAGCAGGATGATGATATATCCTCATCATCTGATGAATATTTTGAGCTCAATGTCATCACACAAGAACAAGATCTTCTTTTCGATGCCATAAATGCTATCTCTGACCCTAAACAGAGAAAATACTTCCTTCAGAAGCTCAAACAAACCTTAGAAACCAGAAATAAATCCAAAACCAAAACCCTGGTTATCAAAAACAAGTACGATGTCAAACCTATTTTCAAAAAACTCAAAAACAAGTTTCTAAGCCTGTTACTATTCAGGACCTCCAAAATGAGATTAATATTCTCAAGAAAGAAATTCATCACATCAAACAACAACAAAAACAACACCAGAATTGCTTGTCTCATATCTTGCACGAAGATTCTGATACCACTAAGGAAGAACCTCAGAATGATCAAAATCTTCAAAACCAAATTTTCCAAAATGAAGAGGATGACCAAATTATCTAACTCTCAAAAGATGATCAAGAAGATGAGATAGCAAAAATTCTCCGATTAGTCAGTTAACTAACCGTCATGAAATTCTATATCAATATCTGAATTGTCATCCAGGACTTTATGTTCGAAACTGTAGCCTTGTTCGATATAGGTGTAGATAAAAATTGTATTTTGGAGGGTTTAATCCCAACAAAATATTTTGAAAAAACTGTAGAACGTCTTAATACAGCTAACGGTGAACGTTTACAAATTAAGTACAGGCTTTCTGAGGCTGTCATCAAAAATGGTCTTTTACGGATAAAAACACCCTTCCTCTTTGTGCAAGATTTAAGGAATCAGGTCATTCTGGGGACACCCTTTATTAGAGCTCTTTTTCCTTTAATGATGTCATATGATGGAATCACTACCTATATAGGAGGTACCCCAACAACCTTCCAATTTGTTTCAACTCCTGCCCATAAGACCCTCAACATGCTCCAATTCAAAAAATAACCAAATTAACTTCTTAAAAGAAGAAGTCTCCTTCAAAACCCTGGAAACCTAGTTACAAAAGCCTCAAATCCAACAAAAGATTAAGTCCCTTCTTCAACAAATGCAAGAAATAATATGTTCAAATTTGCCTCACGCATTCTGGAATAGAAAATAACATATTGTGGATCTTCCTTATGAAAAGGATTTTTAAAAAAGCCAGATCCCAACAAAGGCCAGACCTATAGAAATGAATGAACAACTTCTCCAATATTGTCAAAAGGAAATTACAAATCTTTTGCACAAAAAGCTTATTAGGCCCAGTAAAAGCCCAAGGTCTTGTTCAGCTTTCTCTGTCAACAAACAAGCTGAATTGGAAAGAGGCACCCCTTGCTGAGTTTAGTCTATTTAACAAATATTTTTTGTTTGGGATAGGATACCTAATCCACCGGAGAGCTTGAATTCATCCTGGAATCCCCACCAATGTTTGTATCTCCGATGTCTGCCGGGATTCCAAATTAAGCGCAATAAGCCTTTAAGTAAATGTAGGTAAATGGCAAGGCCCCAAGAGTATTGGTTGTTGAAATGAATTCTGGGGTCCCAAATATTGTTCTTGCACCCATCTTCTTGTTGACTACCATAGTTAAATTTGGGTGACAAGGCTTGTGAATTCTCAACTGAGCATCCAAACATTCTCCTAGACCTATGCAATTTGGTTCTACACCAACCATTGCTATTCAATTTTGAGCATGCAATCATCATGAACTTAGAGTGATGTTTCCAACCACTACACAACTCTTTCTTACTCTTAATCCCACAAACAGCTCTAAGTTGACCATCATTTTCAATCAAACCATATTCAAGTGAGAAGGTAAAGCTTAGGAATAAGAATTTTACCCACTTGAATGTTGTGTAGGATGATGACTTAGAGAGGGAGACCTCCCCACACTTAGCCAATGTGAGATCCGTTCCCTTGTTCGCTTCTTTCACAACTTCCACCTCTTCCTCAATCCCTTCAACAAGCTCAATGGAAGAAGATTCAATTATAGAGAGGAAGTCATTAATGATTGAATCCCTCTCTTGATCAATTCCCTCATAATCTTCAACCATGATTTACTTTGGAGGTTGCACACCCTTCTCAACATTGATACCAAGGGGATTGGTCAAGGCGGACAAAAAATCGCTAACGATGGAATCCACTTCTTGATTAATTTCTCTCAACTCATTATCCACTTCTGTAACATTGATAATCTTAACTTCCTCCTCTTGATACAAATCTCGCTTCAACTCTTTTTCTTCACCTTGGAGTTTCGAATTCACTCCCCCACTAAGCTCTTTGATTGTTTCTCCACACTAATCAATGGGAGTGCCTTGATCATGTAAGCTTAGACGGGAGGAGACTATGTTGCAAATGGCTTCTGCCACAGTGGAAATCTTGGCTTCTAACTCCTTAAACTCCTTTTGGGTCTCTTCTTGCCTTTGGAGGTAAGAGCTGATATATTCTTGAAGAGAATCATCCATTGTAGGTGGTGGGAGAAAAGAGGGTTCATTGTTTGTGAGGGCTTGATAATTGGAAGTTGGCTCATCTCGGTAAGGGTATGGAGGTGATGTATATTGAGATGGTTCTTGAGAGTAATTGTGTTGGAATGGTGTTGGTTCCATGAATAGTTCATATGGCTTGTAGGATGGTTGGTATGATGGATAAGGATTGGGTTCATACGGATGGGTTTGGTGATATGGGGCTTGTGAGTAAGGTGGTTCGAAATTAGGTTGAAGAAGTGGTGTATAGGCATATGGTGTTGATTGTTGACAATCACAATAAGGGTCACCACATCCATTAATTTGATATGCATTAGGATTGGAATTATACCTATAAGGAACCGGAGGGGGTTGTTACCAAGAGGGTTAATCAATCCTTCGAGGTTCCTTCCATCCTTGATTGTTCCCAAATTCTTGATGCATATTGCCATGGTAACTCCCGTTTCCTACAACATAATTTGAGCCAAACTCATAGCCAAATTGATGAGAATTCATAGTAGCAAACAAAAATAAGCAACAAAGTCCAAAAGCTAACAAAAACTAACAAACAAGCTAAAAATCAAACTATTCACACTATATACAATAGCCAATAATATAACACCATTGCAAATCCCCGGCAATGGCGCCATTTTGATGCTCAGTTTTCTTCATGATGGTTTAGAATTTCACAAATGAAATCTCGTTGCAAGTATAGTTCTAAACCAACAAAGAATCCTCACATGCAAAAATATTGGTTGTCATAAGTACAAACCCCAATAAGAATTAACCGAAGTATTTAAACATCGGGTCGTCTCACAAGAAATTGCAATGAAGTGATTAATTAATAGCTATGAAGGAACAAGGGGTTTGGTTTATAAAAGGGCAAGGAAATATAAAAGCAAGAAAGTAAACAATCAAGAACTAATAAAATAAAGGAAAGAACTCTTGGCTAGACATAGATAAATTGAAATCACCATCCTTGTCTACAAACCATAGATTGACAATTATGAAGAACCAAACTCATTAGGTCTACTTCCAAAAGCCTTAAGTACGTAACATTTACTCCTAGGCTTGAAGTATGTCAAATGGCTTGATCAACATCAATCCATAAGTCCCAACCTATCTACTAATTGGATTAGTATTGGGTTAGTGTCAATGGATATCAAATTAATCACCAAGGGTTCTAAAATCACAAATTCAATGAGACCCAATGACTCAAGGTCACTCAATTCTCTTAGCCTAGGCCAAGAGTAAAGAAAACTACTCAAAAAACTAGTGTAAACATTCTATCAAACACCTAGTGTGCAATAAAGGTAAAGCATAGTAAAGGTGCAAGAAATATAAATCTACTAACTACTAATTGCAAGGAAAGTAAAATTCACAACTCAAATCAACAATAAAAGAACATCAACATCAAATTTCACTAAAAGAGATCCAAATCCAACATGAGTGCATGAACATAAAAGATGTATAAAAGTAAAATTAACATCACAAACTAAGAGAATCAAAATAGAGAAACAAGAAATTGTAAAGAAAACAAGATGAAATCAAGTGATCAAATCTAGATCCAAGAGGAATCAATCTAATCCTAACCTAATTTTAGAGAGAAGAGGGAGCTTCTCTCTCTAGAAAACTAACTAAAGGCTCATCATGACTAACTAAGTGCTCCCCCCCTTTTCTCTATCTTGAATTCTACATGAAATACCCTCAAAAAGGAGTTGGATTTTGGCCTGGGCAGTTCAGAAATCACCCCAAGCGAATTCACTTTAAGTCGGTCATGTGCCGAGTGTCACGCGTGCGCGTGCTTGACGCATGCGCGTCGATAGCAAAAACCTCCACTCACGCGTACGCGTGCTTGACGCGTGCACGTGGCTTGCGAATCTTCAATGCACGCGTACGCGTGCATAACGCGTGCGCGTGTCCCTTAATTCTCCATTTTGCTTATTTCTTCATGAATTCTCCACTTGCATGCTTTCCTTTTCATTTCTTCCATCCAATACTTGCCTTATGAACCTGAAATCACTCAACAAACATATCAAGGCATTGAATGGATTTAAAGTGAATTAAAATTACCAATTTAAGGGCCTAAAAAGCATGTTTTTACACTTAAGAACAAATTAAGGGAGAATTACAAAACCATGCTATTTCATTGAATAAATATGGGAAAAGGTGATAAAATTCCCTAAAATAAGCACAAGATAAACCACAGAATTGGGGTTTATCAGGAAGCGGTGGAGAGTATCATGGGACGATGATGGAGTATGGAGATTCAAGGGTAGGATCTGTGTGCCGGATGTTGAAACCTTACGACAGGATATCTTAAAAGAAGCGCACAAAAGCAGATTCTCTATCCATCCGGAAAGCACCAAGATGTACTAAGGCCTGAAAGCTATGTTCTGGTGGCCAGGAATGAAGAACGACGTGGCCTTGAATGTATCTAAGTGCCTGACATGTTAGAAAGTCAAGATTGAACATAAAAAACTGTCAGGAACCCTTCAACCCTTAAAAATTCTTCAATGGAAATGGGGGAGCATCACGATGGACTTTGTGTCAGGGTTACTGGTGCGCAGAATTACACTTCGCACAACTGAACCAACAAGTGCACTGGGTCATCCAAGTAATAACTGAGTGATTCAGGGTCGATCCCACGAGGATTGTTGGCTTGAATCAAACTGTGATTATCTTGTAGATCTTAGTCAGGCGGATAGAAAAATTGTTTGTTTGTTTAAAGCGCATAAAAGTAAAATAAGGATAACGTTACTCAATTGAAGGTGAATGCAAGGATAGGAAGATGGTTAAGGCTTCAGAGATGCTTTGTTCTTTTGGATTAATTCGGTCTTACTGTCTATGACAACTGTGAATGATTTCTTCTATGGCAGGCTGTAAGTGATCAACGCCTTTCTTGAGAGGTCGCCAATCTTCCTCCAGGCTGAACACTAGGGTTAGTGCGCATCCAGTCTGATTGAGGGTGAAGCTCCTGTAGTCCATTCCTGTTGATGATCCTACTCAACATACCACAGACAAGGTCGAATCTTCCAGATCAGAGAATGCTGTGCCTTTGGTTCTAGCATTTACCACAAAAACCCTAATCTCCCCACACCTCGGCGGAACTGGTGTCTCGAGAAGTCCCCGTCGAATTTGTGGATTAACCGTCTAAGAGATGTATAATCAAGCTAGTGTTTCATTGATATCCGATGAAAGACGCTCGCTAAACCTATGTAGAATAGAGATAACCTTATGCCGGTTCAACTCATTCATAAGGTTGAAGAACGAAGATACATCTTAGAATAGAGAATCAAACACGAATTGAGATAGAACAGTAATACTTTTATTAACCCATAAAACTCAGCAGAGCTCCTCCCCTTAACCTAGGAGGTTTAGAGACTCATACTGTACATAATGGTGTTTGAAAATATGATATGCTGGAGAGAGATAAAGTGTGTTTCCTTTAAATACTAAACTAATAACTAAGGATTACAGAAATATGATAGGCTAAGACTTGTAGTGCAAAAATCCACTTCTGGGGCCCACTTTGTGAGTGTTTGGGCTGAGCTTGAGTGGTCTCCACATGCTAGGATGCTCCTTGGGCATTGAACGCTGGCTAGGTACACCTTTATGGTCGTTGGATGCTGGCCACTCCTCTGTGGGCGTTGGACGCCTGGACTAGGGTAGATGGCTGGCGTTGAACGTAGGTTTTGGGTCTCCAATTCTAAAGCAAAGTATAAACTATTATATATTTCGGGAAAGCTCTGGATGTTATCTTTCCATAGCCATTAAGAACGCTCCATTTGGACTTCTGTAGCTCTAGAAAAACTCTTTCGAGTGCAAGGAGGTCAGATCCTAACAGCATCTGTAGTGCTTTCTCTGCCTTTGAATCATACTTTTGCTCCAGCTCCTCAATTTCAGCCAGAAAATACCTGAAATTGCATAAAAACACATAAAATCATTGTAGAATTAAAAAATGTGAATTTTGCACTAAAACCTATAAAATATCCGCTCATCACAACACCAAACTTAAACTATTTCTTGTCCCCAAGCAACTAAAAACAAAGTAGGATAAAAAAAGGAGTAAGATACAATAAATCTCATAATTTTCAATGAAGCTCAGTTTCAATTAGATGAGCGGGATTTAGTAGCTTTTTTCTTCTGAATAGTTTTGGCATCTCACTATCCATTAAAACTCAGAAATTTTGGTCTCTTTAGGAACTTAGAATTCATATGATATTATTGACTCTCCTAGTTCAGTTCTTTTTTATTCTTGAACAGAGATTTTTAGAGTCTTAGCCATGGCCCTAAGCACTTTGTTTTCCAGTATTACCACCGGATACATAAATGCCACAGACACTTAACTGGGTGAAACCTTTCAGATTGTGATTGAGCTTTGCTAGAATTCCTAGATAGAGGTATCCAGAGTCCTTAAGCACACTCTTTTTGCTTTGAATCACGACTTTAACTGCTCAGTCTCAAGTTTTTTACTTGACACCTCCACACCACAAGCATATAGTTAGGGACACTATTCAATTGGAGTGCTTAGGCCAAGATTTTGTTTCTTTTGGGCCCTCCTAACCATTGATGCTCAAAGCCTTGGATCCTTTTACCATTGCCTTTTGGTTTAAAGGGTTATTGGCTTTTTGCTCTTGCCTTTTGGTTTAAAGAGCTATTGTTTCTTTTGGCTTTTTCAGATTGCTCTTGTGCTCACTTGAGTGGTTTTATCAAGTCTTTGCACACTTATTCATACAATTTGCATCATTTTACAATTCCTTTCCAATTTTGTTATATGATTGAAAACTTGCTTTCTGAGCCTTTAAATTGTATATTTTTAACTCCCCTTTATACCAATCGATGTCATGATCTGTGCGTTAAGTATTTTTAGACTTTATAGGGAAGGAATGGCTTAGAGGATGGAGAGAAAGCTTGCGAAAATGGAAGGAGCACAAGAAATAAAGGAGATAACCAGCGAGAAGTGAGGCGCATGCATGGCTTACGCGTGCGCGTGAATTGGGGTTCGCACAGCGATGCCTGCACGTGCCTGACGCGTATGCATGATTCGCGAAAATGACCAGCGACGCGTACGCGTGACATGAACTACCTGCAGAAATCGCAAAAAATGCTGGGGGCTATTTTGGGCTAAGTTTGGACCCAGTTTTTGGCCCAGAAACACAGACTAGAGCCAAGGGACAAGCAGAGACTCAACAGACATTCTCATTCGCATAGTTTTTAGTTTTAGTTTTGAATATTAGAGAGAAATTACTACTTCTTCTAGGTTTCCTTTACATTCATAGATTTCTAGTTTTATGCTTTCGCTTTGGATATTGAGAAGAGTCACTACCTCCACTGAAGTTTCATTATTCTAGTTTGTTTTCTTATTCCTTTACTCTTTTTATTGCCCATTAACCCTGTTCAGATAAGGATGTTGCATTTTGGGATTTATTAATGCAAATCACTATTTTTACCTTTAATTAATTTTCAGTTATTATTTTATTTAATTTATCTTTTCTTCTTCTTTTTCCTTTTTATCATTTATGAAAGTTACATTCATGTCAATGGAGTAGACTCCCAACTTGACTTGGGGGTTGATTAAAAGGAGACCCTTGAGTTGGAATACTCAAGT
The DNA here is from genome assembly GCF_000816755.2 of Arachis ipaensis. Lineage (NCBI taxonomy): Eukaryota > Viridiplantae > Streptophyta > Magnoliopsida > Fabales > Fabaceae > Arachis > Arachis ipaensis. The sequence goes on from NC_029792.2 coordinate 74,994,041, forward strand.
GATTAGTTCAATTGGAAGTCGTTGGCTAACTCTCTATTTACTAATGCTAATAAGAGTTAGCTCAATCACTTAACTTTCCTTTATTTAGTAAGGGTTAACTAAGTGAAAACAACAACCTCTTGCTATTCCACTTGGGAAAATCCAACAAGGATAGAACTTCCAATTAATCTTTCCCCGGTCAAGGCTTTTTATTTTGAATATATAAATCTCTTTTAATTTACATTGCTTTAATTTACCATCATTTAATTTTTTGTTCTTCAACTCTTAAAATTCCTCGGAAAACTCCTGACTAATAAAGTAGCACCCTTTTGTCAACTCATTGGGAGACGACCTGAGATTTCTACTCCCAGTATTTTTATTCTAAATTTGTGACAACCCTTCTAAATTGATAAGCGGATTTTTGTTGGTTAAGAACTGTACTTGCAATGCTGTTCTTATCATAAATTCTTAATTGGCTAATTTTTGCCGCATCAATTTTTGGCGCTGTTACCGAGGAGTTGCAATAGCGTGCTAAATTATTAGTTGGTGTGCATATTTTTAATTTTTCAATTTTTGCATATTTTATTTTATTTTATTACCATGAGCTGTATGTTTCTTTCATTGAATGACGCGTTCGTTGCCTGATCCGAGCTTAGCCACATTTGATCCTGAAATTGAAAGAACTATTTCACGTATTAGGCGAGCTCGACGTCGGTTAGCCTCTGAGGGTGGTGAAGTGGTTACTACCAATTCACCAGTCTCTTTTAAAGGCGAATCTGAAGTGCCATCTGAGGAAGAAACAAGCTCCTTTTCTACTGATTCTGTTGATTTACGTGCAGGTAATATGGCGAAGCCCAGAAGGATTACTCTCCAGGAAGCAGGCACTCCAGACTTTACACTGCAACCGTATCAACCGCGTCACCCAAATCTGGCCCTAGATTTTGAACTGAAGACTGCGTTAATCAACCTAATACCCAAGTTTCATGGCTTACCTGCTCAGGAGCCTATCAAGCACCTCAGGGATTTTCAGACAGCCTGCTCAACTGTTAGGCGTCATGGTGCAGATGAGACTACTATTTTGCTGTCTGCCTTCCCGTTTTCTCTTGACAGAAAGGCAAGGGAGTGGTTCTACACTCAACCTGAAGTAGTCGTTACCAATTGGGATCTGCTCAGAAGGGAGTTCCTGGACAAATACTTCCCAGCTGAAGTTACAGAGAGATTGAGGAAAGAGATTTCCTGCATTATTCAAGGTGAGTCAGAGACCCTTTACGAATACTAGGAACACTTCAGGAATCTCCTAAACTTATTGATGAGTGAAAATTAGATTTTCACACAAACTCACCGGCAAGTGTACCGAGTTGTATCAAGTAGTAAAACTCACTTAGAGTGAGGTCGATCCCACAGGGATTGATGGATCAAGCAACTTTAGTGAGGTGATTCTAGTCAAGCTAACAGTGTTGAATTGAGTGAAATGGAACTAGAAGAAGATAAATTGCAGTGAATTAAAAGTGCAGAAGAAGTAAATTGCCTGAATCTTAAAGTGCAAGAAAGTAAAAGAGCTGAAACTTAAATTGCAAGAAAGGTAAATGACTGAAGCTTAAAGTGAAAGGAATTTAAATTGCTGAATATAAATTTCAAGGGAACTTAAATTGCATGAAGAATAAAAGGTTTTGGGTGCTGGGAATTAAAATAGAACTGAAAAATGTGAAGTGCAGTAAACTAAAGAGCTCTCAGATGAGGAAATTCAGAAACAGATCAATTCAGTACCAAAACAGAAATGTAAAAGTGCAGAAGAATCAAAACAGTAAGAAGACTTAGATCAATTTTGAAATCCTAAAGAGAAATTAAAAATTTCAATAAAATAGCAAAAACACAAAGAAAGCCAAGAGCTCAATTTCTCTCTCGAACAAAACAGAAAAGAAATTGCAGAGGAAAGAAGATGAAACAGAAAAGAAAAGAAAACCCAGATCTGATTTCCAATTCTCAAATTCAAAAAGGAAAATTTAAAAGAGAGCACTCTATTCTACTCCTACTCCTACTGCTCTCTAGCAGAGCCAGCCTCCTTAATGAAATGAAATTGATGCCTTTATATAGGCTTTACAATAATAAAATTGAAATTAAAAACAAATTACAATTTAAATGAAATTCCTAATCTAGCTTTTTCTTGTGCCTTTGAGTTATGTCAATGGGCTTTGCTTGCTTTGGGGCTTCAATAAAATGGGTTGATTTGGATTTGGCCTTGAATGAATGGGTCAGGGTTGGCTTGGTGATGCTCCAGTGGAACGTTCAGTTAGGAAAGTGAACGCCCCGTTCACATTGCTAGGCATGCTTCTTCACGTGCTTCCTTGGTGAGAATTTGGTTCCTAGCGTTCACTTAGTGAACTTCACGTTCACTTGTTGAACGTTGCTCGCGCGCCATTCTCCTCCTGGGCGTTCACTTTATTGAACGCTGTGTTCATTCCTTTGAGCGCTACCCTTTGTTTCCTTGCTACGCCTTGCTTCCAAAGCCCAATAAGCCCGAAAACACTCGCTTTAGTGAGCGTAGCATTCACTTTGAGCGCTCATTGTTCCTTGGTTAATGAACGCTTGCTTGGTTTTATTAGTAATGCCAACGTAGCGTTCATTCATTTAATGAATACATGAATAAGCCAATGATGGCATTAAGAATACTAGTATGAATAAGCCAACGATGGCATTAATAATACTAGTATGAATAAGCCAACGTAGCGTTCATTCATTTATTAGTAATGCCAATGTGTTAATAATGCATGGTTCATGATGGCATTAAATGCATGCATGCTTTAATTTATTAACTCATGATAATGCATGCATAAGGCATTAATGCTAATGCCAATGCTTCATGGTCATGGGCCACGCTTTTTTAAAAGCGTGGCATAAGGTTCCAAAGCGTGCTCAAACTTCAAAGTGTGCCCCAAAATCCTTCTTTTCTTCTTTTGAGCTGATTTTGTGCTATTTTGCTTCTTTTTCCACTTATTTCCTAAAAAATTTATAAAATCAAAAGATCAAAGAAATATATCATTTAAGCACAAAAATCATTCAATATTTAAGCACTAATCATCAATTTCTTGTATGAAAAAGCATAGAAAAATATGACATGATGACATGTCATCACTCATGCCCCCACCACAAGATTGACCAGATGGTGTTAATCAGCTACTTCACACAAGGCATGAAGCCTCAGGATAACACTATATTAGATACTGCAAGTAATGGCTCTATGAAGAAGTATAAGACGGCGACAGAAGCGTGGCAACTGATCACCGATCTAGCTGAATCTACCTGGAATGTCAGGCACAGGAACAACCATCCCAAGGCTGTTGCGGAGGTTTCCTCTAGCAGTGAGACTGCTGCTCTCACTCAGACTCTGGGAGAGATGACCAACATACTGAAGCAGCTACAGCTGAATCAACAATAACCTCAGCCCCCCACCACAACAGAGTCAACAGTTGGTTCCTCAAAGAGTCTGCAGAATATGTGCCAATTATACTCATTAGACTGATGAGTGTCCGCAACTCCAACAAGAAGACAACACCTTGGCAGCTACTCACAATTTCTATGACCGTCCGAATCAAGGATACAATCAACAAGGCGGCAATTACAACCAAGGTGGAAACTACAATCAAGGTTGAGAAGATAACTCCAACCAGGGGTGGAGCGATAATTCCAACCAGGGATGGAGAGATAATTCCAACCAGGGATGGAGAGACAACTTCAACAGAGGAGGCAAAGACAACAATGGAAATCAGAGGTGGAACAACAACAACAACAACAACAGATAGCAGAACTAAAACCAGTCTTACAGAGTACCTCACCAAAGGCACTCCCAAGCACCTCAGAACAACCAACAGCAAGCCCCTCAAATCACTTACCCCCTTCTTCTTCTAATGATGAGATGCTTCACACTATGACGCAAGACATTCAGAATACATTTAACTCTACTATGAACGGTTTGAATGCTACTTTACAGGCTCTCGTCTCCCAGATGGATTCACTAATTACCTTCAACAATCAACCTTCAAACTCCAGTTCAATTCCTTCTCAACCCTTACCCAACCCCAAAGGTGGCATCAATGCCATTACTTTGAGATCCGAGACTACACTGCAAGAGAGGAACCATGAGGAATCAAGCTCAAAGGAGAACATTCAAGTTCAGAATGTTGTTGAGGTACAAGATGCTGAAGAGGAGGAAGAAGTACAAGACATGGTTGAAGAAGAAGCAGCTCAACCAGAGAATAGCGCACCAAAGGAGGCTGAAGCTACAAGAGACGCCATCCCTATCCCATTTTCACACCTTGCTAGGAAGTCCAGAAAGCAGATGGAGCTCGACCTAAAGATGGTGGAGATCTTCAAAAAGATTGAGGTAACCATTCCACTTTTTGATGCCATTAGCCAGGTACCTAAATATGCGAAATTTCTAAAAGATTTATGCATGCATAAGGATAGAATACAGGATCTAGAGACTATTTCCTTAGGTAGCTCTATATCTGCTTTAATGGGTGCCATACCAGAAAAATGTGGGGATCCAGGGCCATGTATGTTTACGTGTACCATTGGGGTGTAACATTTTCTGACTACATGTGTGACTTTGGTGCATGTGTTAGCATTATGCCATTGTCTATATATGATGCTTTGAGGCTTCCTCCCTTAAAAAGGTCGGCAGCTCATTTTGTTTTGGCAGATAAAAGCATGATCACAGTGGTTGGAATTATTGAGGACGTGCTGGTGAGCATTAAGGGGCTCACATTTCCTATTGACTTCTATATTTTGGAGATGCCCCCTAATGACTCAGGAAGACCATCATCCATCCTACTTGGAAGGTCATTTCTGAAGACCTCAAAGTTTAAGTTGGATGCATTCTCAGGAACTTACTCCTTTGAGATAGATGGCAGAGCAGTGAGCTTCAACTTGGATGAAGCTATGAAGCACCCTCCGAAAGATTACTCCATCTTCCAGTGCGACATCGTTGATGAGACTGTAGCTGCAGTTCACCAAGAAAAAGTAAAAGAGATGCACATGAAGCAAGATACAAGTGTGGGGAAACCCTCTGTACACAATGCGGACACTTTGCCATCATCACTAGCTCCAGATGATCAAGTGCCCAGCCATCAGCAGAAAATGGAATTAAAGCCCCTTCCACCCCACCTCAAGTATGCTTACCTTGAGGACAATCAGAAGCTCCCAGTCATCATTGCAAGGGAACTCACTTCCCAATAGGAGGAGCAGTTGCTTAGTGTGCTGAGAAGGCACAAGAAAGCAATTGGGTGGAGCTTGGCGGATATAGTAGGCATCAGCCCTCAAGTTTGTGAGCACAGGATATTTCTAGAAGAGGGAGCAAGGCCTGTCCGTCAACCTCGAAGGCGGTTGAATCCTACCATCATAGAAGTTGTCAAAAAGGAAGTAACCAGACTGCTTGCAGCTGATATCATCTACCACATCTCAGACAATGAATGGGTCAGTCCAGTACAAGTGGTGCCCAAGAAGTCTGGAGTCACAACAGTGAAGAATGGCCACGGAGAGCTCCTGATAACTAGAGTGCAGAATTTCTGGAGGGTTTGCATTGATTACAGGCGCCTCAACCAAGCTACTCGCAAGGATCATTACCCCTTGCCATTCATTGATCAGATGCTTGATCGCCTGTCAGGTAAATCACATTACTGTTTTAGATGGTTATACAGGCTATTTTCAAATTCATATAGCTCATGAAGATCAGGAGAAGACTACTTTTACATGTCCCTTTGGAAGGTATGCATACAAGAGGATGCCTTTTGGCTTATGTAATGCACCGGCTACTTTCCAAAGGTGCATGATGAGTCTTTTCTCAGATCTTATTGAGAGCTGTATGGAATTTTTCATGGATGATTTTAGCGTTTATGGTGATTTATTTAGCCATTTCTTGGATAGTTTAGCTAGAGTATTAGACAGGTGTGTTAGTTCAAACCTTGTCTTAAATTTTGAAAAATGTCATTTTATGGTAAAACAAGGTATTGTTCTAGGACACATTGTTTTTAATACTGGTATTTCCATAGATCTTGCAAAGGTAGATGTGATTTCTAGTTTGCCTTACCCCTCCTCCGTGAGGGAAGTCCATTCGTTCCTTGGCCATGCAAGTTTCTACCGGATATTTATCAAGGACTTCAGTAAGGTAGCATTGCCTTTATCCAGACTGCTGCAGAAAGATGTTGAGTTCGAGCTGAGTGAGGACTGCATGAATGTGTTCGATAAGCTAAAGATTACCTTGACTCAAGCTCCGATTGTGAGAGGACCAGACTGGAGCCAGCCTTTTGAGATTATGTGTGATGCCTCCAACCATACAGTAGGAGCGGCGTTGGCTCAGCACGAAGGTAAGGATCCTTTCGTAATTGCTTATGCTTCTAAGACCTTAGACGCTGCTCAGTCTAATTACACTACCACTGAAAAAAAGCTTCTGGCTATTATTTTTGCTCTGGATAAATTTCGAGCCTATTTACTTGGTACTAAAGTGGTAGTGTACTCAGACCATGCAGCTCTAAAGTATTTATTAGCTAAAAAAGAGTCCAAACCAAGGCTATTACGTTAGATATTGCTGCTGAAAGAATTTGATTTAGAAATTAAGGATAGGAATGGTTTCCAGAATTTAGTGGCAGACCACTTGAGTCGCCTTGAGCACATCAAGGATGACTCCACTCCTATTAATAATGCTTTTTTATTTGACTGCTTACACGCAATATCTGAAGTAGTCCCTTGGTATGCTCCTATAGCTAATTATCTAGTTAGTCACACTTTCCCTCCTAATTTTACTAAGCATCAAAGGGACAAGCTGAAAAGCGAGTCCAAATATTATATATGGGATGACCCATATTTATGGAGGTATGGTGCTGACCAGATAATTAGAAGGTGTGTGCCTCAATCAGAATTCCAATCTATTTTAGAGGCCTGCCACTCCTTTGAGAGTGGTGGATATTTTGGCCCTCAAAGAACAGCTAGAAAAATTCTAGACTGTGGATTCTGGTGGCCCACTCTTTTTAAAGATGCTACTGCCTTTTGTAAATCTTGTTTCCCATGCCAAAGGTTTGGTAAAATATTCAAGAGGGATGAGATGCCCCGACAGCTTATGCTATTCTGTGAAATTTTTGATGTTTGGGCCATTGACTTCATGGGTCCATTCCCAAATTCTAGTGGTTTCTTATATATACTGTTAGCTATAGATTATGTTTCTAAATGGGTGGAAGCAATTCCTACCCGCACTGATGATGCTAACACTGTTGTTTCCTTTGTTAGAAACCATATTATTTGTCGCTTTGGATCACCACGAGCAATCGTGAATGATCAAAGCACTCACTTTTGTAACAGGAGATTAACAGGACTACTGAAGAAGCATGGAATTTTTCACAAGGTAGCAACAACTTACCATCCCCAGACTAATGGGCATGCCGAGGTGTCTAATAGAGAGATAAAGTGCATTCTGGAGAAGATATTCAAGCCTCATAGGAAGGACTGGAGCACCATACTTGTAGATGCGCTTTGGGCTTATTGGACAGCATACAAGACACCCATAGGAATGAGCCCTTTCCGCTTAGTGTACAGAAAGGCTTGTCACCTCCCAGTGGAGGTGGAACACAAGGATTTCTGGGCTGTAAGGGAATGCAACATGGGATTTGAGAAGGCTGGTACTGAAAGGAAGTTGCAACTGGCAGAACTGGAGACCCTTCGACTCGAGGCATATGACAACTCCAGATTATATAAGGAGAAGGTGAAGGCTGTGCATGACAAGCATATTAAAAGAAGACATTTCAGACCTGGAGAGCTAGTTCTCCTTTACAACTCAAGGCTGAGACTCATGCCAGGAAAGCTGAGATCCATATGGGAAGTCCCCTACAGAGTAGAGAAGGCATAACCATACGGAGTCTTCCACTTGAGTCATCCTTCAAGTTCCAAATTCATCAAGGTCAATAGACATCACTTAAAGCTGTATCATGGTGAGAAGATGAAGGACAATAAAGAGCTAGAGGTCTTCCTCTTGGAGGACCCACCAACAGAAGTAGACTGAGCTTATGGACCGTCCAACTTAAGGACGTAAAAGTAAAGTGCTAGGTGGGAGACAACCCACCATGGTATGATTGTTTCTTCTCATTCTCTGTCTATTTTATTTTAATTTTTGTAGTAGTCATTCATAATTTCTACATATTCATCTGCATGCTACATTTTGCATTCTGCATAAAATAAAAAAAAAAGAGCACACGACGCGCCAGCGTCGCTGACGCGTACGTGTCATATGTGCGTGCATGAAAATAAAAATTGAACAGAGAGTTGGGCAGGAGTGGTGCTGGTGGCGTGCCTTGCGCACAAGCAAGTCCATGCGTACGCGTCCCTCACGCGTACGCGTCCCTTGCATTTTCACCAGTCCACGCGTACGCGTTCCCCACGCGTACGCATGACCCTGCAAATCGGCATAAATGGGTGTATGGCCAGAGAGTTATGATGGTGTGGAGCTAGAACTGTGCTGGGAGCACAAGCCCCACCATGCGTATGCGTCCCTGACGCATGCGCGTCGTTTTCCCACAATGGCCATCCGAGCGTGCGCGTCCTTGACGCGCATGCGTCATATGCATTTATTGCTCTCTGCGTATCAAACAGAGAGTTCTGCATACGCGGGGTTGCCTTCGTGCCAATTGGCGTACGCGTATCACGCGTACGCGTCTGACGTGGCGAAAATTGGCGAGTTAAGAAATTATTAGAAGAGATACGTTGCAAGTACAGTTCTTAACCAACCAGAAATTTGCTTATCAATTTAGAAGGGTTATCACAAAATTTAAATTAAAATACTGGGAGTATGAGTCCCAGGTCGTCTCCCAATGATTTGTAGAGAGATGTGCCTTTTTATTAATCATATTTTTTCAAAAATAGTTTGAGTTGAATAACGGGAAATTAAATTGGAGAATTTATGTAATTTTAAATAAAAAACCTTGACTGGGAGTAGATTAGTTGGAAGCCCTATTCTTGTTGAAGTACTCTCAAGATTAATTGATAATTGAGTGTTGTTCTGTTTAGTTATTCCTTACTAGGTAAGGAAAAGTCAAGCAAGTTGGAAAGCTATTTCTATTCACAAGTTCCAATCTGCTAAATTGAAAAGGATTGGTGTCAGTGACTAGAGGGCAATCCAACAATAAACCCAATTACAATTTTTCTTTTAAGCATTACAACTCAAAGTCTTCCCTTCAATCAACTCCCATCCAAGTTATGGAACTACTCGCTCATTGTAAATGTAGAATTCATAACATAGGAAAGGGAAATATAGAAAGACATGATAAGTAATAATCAAAAGGATCAATTAAAAATAAAAATAATTCTTGTATTAATAAATTCTAAAAATAATCCAATACTATTTCTGAGTAAACCAAGGACATGGAAGAGTAAGAGACAGGTAAGGAAAAAAAAACGAGAATGACGAAGCCTTGACAGAAGTAATAACTCTTCTCAATATCCCAATGCGAAAAGTAATGAAAATAAATCCTAAGAACTATGAATGTGCAGAGAGAAAACCTAGAGGAGGAGTAAAACTAGATCTAAAACTGAGAATTATCTGTAATGAATTGTTGTCCTTCATTTCTTCATGTTTCTTGGCTCTAGTATGCTTTTCTGGGCCGAAAATTGGGTCAAAACAGGGCCCAAAATCGCCCCCAGCAAATTCTGCAGATTCTGCAGATCGCACATGTCACACGATCGCGTCATTCATGCGAACGCATCATTCGGCGTTTTGCCTTGCCACGCGTGCGCGTCATCCACGTCACTGCGATTTCCTCTATGTCACGCGGCCGCGTGAGCCATGCATCCGCGTCATTTCTCGCTGGTCATCTCCTCAATTTCTTGTGTTCCTTCCATTTTTGCAAGCTTCCTTTCTAATCTCCAAGTCATTCATGCCCTATAAAGCCTGAAACACTTAACACACAGATCACGGCATCTAATGGAATGAAGGAGAGTTAAAATACATAATTAAAAGTCTTTAGGAAGCAAATATTCAATCATGTAATAATTTTAGGAAGGAAATATAAATGCATGCCAATCATATGAATAAGTGGGTAAAGAATTGATAAAACCATACAATTAAGCACAATATAAACCATAAAAATAGTGGTTTATCAACCTCCCCACACTTAAACATTAGCATGTCCTCATGCTTAGTTGAAGGAGATAAAATAAATGAGTAGGAACATGTAAAACTCATGTAATGCAGTGCAACCTATATATATGAATGCAACAATATGATTCTTGTCTACTTGATCAGAAGTAAATAGGTTCTTTAAGACAATTACAAATCAAACTCCACTAATTCAATTCTTATACAGTAAGAACAGATAAAAAATGCAAGAAGGTAGCTCATGAAAGTAGGGAACATAGAATTTTAAGCATTGAACGCTCACTGATGATGTATGTACACTCTAATCTCTCTAGTGTATAGGGCAATCACTCTATCCTTCTCTAATCATGCTTTCTAATTTTTTTTGTTCTTCACCTAACCAATCAACAACAATTAATATATCAATGCAAACATCATGAGGTCTTTTCAAGGTCGTAATGGGGCCAAGGTAAAGGTAAGGGTACATATATGGCTAAGTAAGCTTAGAAATTGAATCTTGGTTAAACCTTTCACATTCCATACTCATGTATCAACTTTTTATTTTAATTTTATCATACATGCATTGATCTTTGAATTCTTAACTTAGCATTGGGGTAATTTTGTCCCCTTAATTATTTATTGAATATTGATTTTTTTTCAACATAAACATAAAAAAAATAAACATAGCTAATCAATGCACATAAATATATTTATTCTTATAGTTTCACATGAGTAGGTACCCAAATTCCCATTATATTATCATGACACATTCCCTTATTATCTTTTGTTCCCACAATTTCCCATACTTAATTAACACACATAATTCTATCTTAAGCTAACCAAAGATTCAATTGGGGTATAAAATTGTTTTTTCGCTTAAAGCTAGTAATGTGGTAAAATACAGAACAAATGGGATTTAAAGGCTCAAAGTGGTTAACAAAGGTAATTGAAAGGATAGGCTTAATTTGGATAAGTGAATTTAAACAAGTAATGACCTCAATCATATGCAAACATATAAATATATTAAACATTGGACATATAGGATGAAACAAAATGTAGATTACAATCATATAGAAGTAAACACACAAGAATAAAATAATTATGGTTAAATAATGTAACCATGTAAATATCCTAATATATTGGTGTTAGGGAAGAGAAATTACCTCCGGAAGTCAGGTACTGACCGACCTCCCCACACTTAAGGCTTTGTATCGTCCTCGGTGCCATCTGTCAGGAACAAAGGTGGGCTGGTGGCAGTATTTCCACAGTCGGGACCGTCATGGCTCCCTGTGCTGGTAAAGGAAGTGGAGTCCGGGGTGTCTGAGTCCTTGAATTTTCCCATAATCAGCTCCTTAAGGTATGTGAATCGGCGCTTGTTACGGCGCTCTCTTAGCTTTGCTTTCTGTTCCTGACGATCCAACTTTTCAAGTAACTGATGGAGCAGTTGGGTTGTTGTAGGTGCTTGTGGTGTGGAAGGAGAAATGTCCTCAGCTGGTTCGGTAGGCTGGCTAGTAGTGGCTGCTGAAAGTCTAATATATTTCCCGTTAGGGACGTACTGATCATCCCGTGGAAGCATGGCTTTGATGTCCCCAGCTCTGTACGAGACTTCGGCTGCTGAGACATGATATGAGACCAAGGCGGGAAAAGGTAAGTTGCCCACAATCTGTACGTGTCCCATGGCATTCCGAATGTGTCTTGGTAGGTTTAGAGGCTGGTTTGTAAGGATGCACCATAGTAGAACGGCCATGTCTACAGTGAAGGAGGATTCGTGAGTGCTCAGAAAGACGTAGTGGGACATGATCTGTGCCCATACGCGAGCCTCCAAGGTAAGTGCTGAAGCTGATATTCCCTTAGGACGGGAACGGTGGTATCCGTAGATCCATCTGCTGCCAGGTAGTGCGATAACTCTGAGAACGGCATCCCAGTCAAATTAGTACATCTGGCGCTTGAGTGAGGCTTCTTAAAGGCGTCCATAGTAGAACGGCCATGTCTACAGTGAAGGAGGATTCGTGAGTGCTCGGAAAGACGTAGTGGGACATGATCTGTGCCCATACGCGAGCCTCCAAGGTAAGTGCTGAAGCTGATATTCCCTTAGGACGGGAACGGTGGTATCCGTAGATCCATCTGTTGCTAGGTAGTGCGATAACTCTGAGAACGGCGTCCCAGTCAAATTGGTGCATCTGGCGCTTAAGTGAGGCTTCTTGAAAGGCGTCCAATCCTTCTGGAGCAGGGGGAAGATCTAGAGCTTGTTGAATGGCCTCTTCTATAATAGAGACTTGCTTCTGACGTACATAGACAGACTGCAGGGTTGGCAGGTGGAAATTAGAGTAGAACTCAACTACCCAAGAAAGATTAACCTGCCTTAGCTATCTCTGGAGGAAACCCCATTGTCTTCGTTCAATTTGCGGCTCAACAAAGGTAGTAATATTGGGTGGGAGGATAAGAAGGTATGCATTGTTGTAGCTCCGTCCTGCCAGGATAGGGAACATCTGCTCACAGTAGCGATTGAAAAATCGCGCAGTGTCCTTTACTGGGAAGGCTTTTTCTTTTTCATCAACCTTTATAATCCTCTTAATTGTTTTTGTTGAGGGTTTGACTGCAGTTGAAGAAGGCTCTGCCACTAATGCTCTTTTTATTCCTCTTCTTGCTGGTGGTTTGGGAGTAGCTTTCTCGTTTCCTTTCTTGGTGGCCATCCTGAAAAGGGAAATAGAAAGTAACATGAATTCAAAAGGATAGAGCAAGGAAGAGGATTGTATAAGTGATAATCAATGCACGGTAAAGAGGATGTCGTTAACACATGGTCATGACTACATGTGAAAAGTTCACCAATGAAAATATAGAAAGTGCATTTGATGACAATTAAATGCAAGGTGTTTATTGGCATGCAGGCAAAGGCATGAGTAGCATAGATCAAGCATTTGATTTGTTAAATATGTTATCACTCGTAACAAACTAACCATCACGTTTGTATTGACAATTAAATTAAATTAATAAAATAGTAAAGGAAATTTATGAAAAGCAAGCATTGAATAATAGAATAGAATAATGTAGAAAATACATAATGCCATATGGGCTTTTTCACAAACACGTAGCATGCATGATGAATAAACTATTGAAAATAATAATTTGAACATGCAAGCAACCCTTTAAAAATTAATATATAATTGCCAAACAATTTTTGCAACAATCCACAAGCATATAATGAAAAATAATGACTCAATTAAATTTCTAACACCAATTAAAAGAAAAAAAAAGAAGGAAAAAGAAAATATGGATAATGAAAGTAAAAAGAAAAGAAAAGAAGAAAACATAAAAATAATAAAGATAATGAAAAAGTAAGGAAGGAAGAAGAAAAGAAAAACCTTGATAATGGGGATGAGAGAGAGGGAGAAGAAGGTGAGAAAGAAGGAAGACGGAAGAAACAAGAAATAAGGAGGGAAAAGAGAAAATAGGATTTGGGGAGAAGAAAGATAAGATATTTGGCAAATCAGGGTAAGCTGTGCAGCGCAAGCGACGCGGACGCGTGGGTGATGCGTTCGCGTGAATTGCGCTTATTCGGATTGACGCGGTCGCGTCGGTCACGCGGTCGCGTGACACGTTTTATGCTACTGGCGCGACGGCAGCCTCGCGCTCGCACAAGTCTCTGTTCGAAATCTTATTTTGCCAAAATATGGGTGACGCGATCGCGTGGGTCATGCGACCGCGTGAGTGGCCAATATTGGAATATGACGCGGACGCGTGGGGCACGCGTTCGCGTGGTAAGGGCTGTGCGTCTAGCGCTAGTCCATCACCACTCCAACATAACTTTCAGCTATGCACCCTTTTCACATCGATTTTCAGGTCACGCGGCCGCGTGGGTGATGTGGTCGCGTGGGAGGCAAATTTTCCACCTGACGTGGACGCGTGGGGCGATTTGTGCCCAAGGCACGCCTTCAGCCATGCTCTCGCATGACTTTCTGTTCGCTTTCTTATTCTTTCTGAGCCACCTGCGACGCAGACGCATCATTGATGTGGTCGCGTCGTGTGAAATTTTTTTTTCGAAATAAAAATATGCAAAAGTAGATGCAAGCTAAATGTGCAAATAAGGAGAACAGTTATTGAAAAAGAAAACTGCGAATAAAGAAAAGAACGATCATACCATGGTGGGTTGTCTCTCACCTAGCACTTTGCTTTAACGTCCGTAAGTTGGACGCTCCACTAGCTCAGTCTTCGGCTATGTGTGGATCTTCCAAGAGGAAGATCTCGAGCTCCTTGTTTTTCTTCAACTTCTTGCCATGGTACAGCTTTAAACGATGTCCATTAACTTTGATGAGTTCAGAACTTGAAGGATGACTTAGGTGAAAAACTCCGTACGGCTTGGCCTTCTCTACTCTATATGGACCTTCCCATCTTGATCTCAACTTGCCTGGCATGAGCCTCAGTCGAGATTTATAAAGGAGGACTAAGTCCCCAGGTTGGAACTCTCTCCTCTTGATGTGCTTATCATGTACAGCCTTCATCTTCTCCTTGTACAGCCTTGAGTTCTCATAAGCTTCCAGGTGAAGGCTTTCTAATTCTTGCAGTTGCAACTTCCTCTCAGCTCCGGATGTTTCAAATCCCATATTGCATTCCTTTACTGCCCAAAAGGCTTTATGCTCTACTTCAACTGGGAGATGGCAGGCTTTTCCATAAACTAAGCGGAAAGGACTCATCCCAATGGGTGTCTTGTATGCTGTTCTGTATGCCCAAAGTGCATCTTGTAGCCTGGTGCTCCAGTCTCTCCTATGAGGTTTGACTATTTTCTGCAATATACGCTTTATCTCTCTGTTTGACACCTCGGCTTGCCCATTAGTCTGAGGATGGTAGGCGGTTGCAACTTTATGAATTATCCCATGCTTCTTCATTAATCCTGTTAGTCTTCTGTTACAAAAATGGGTGCCTTGATCGCTCAGGATTGCTCGTGGGGATCCAAAGCGACAAATAATGTGGTTTCTATCAAAGGAAACAACAGTGTTAGCATCATCAGTGCGGGTAGGAATTACTTCCACCCATTTGGAAACGTAATCCACAGCTAACAATATATAAAAATGACCATTAGAATTTGGAAATGGACCCATGAAGTCAATGCCCCAAACATCAAAAACTTCACAGAAAAGCATAATTTGTTGAGGCATCTCATCCCTCATGGATATATTACCAAATTTTTGGCATGGGAAACAGGATTTACAAAATTCAGTAGCGTCTTTAAAAAGAGTAGGCCACCAGAATCCACAGTCTAAGATTTTTCTAGCTATTCTTTGAGGGCCAAAGTGTCCTCCACTCTTAGATGAGTGGCAGGCTTCTAAAATGGATTGGAATTCTGATTGAGGCACACACCGTCTAATTACCTGGTCAGTGCCACATCTCCATAAATATGGGTCATCCCATATATAATATTTAGACTCACTTTTCAGCTTGTCTCTTTGATGCTTAGTAAAGTTTGGAGGAAAAGTGCGGCTAACTAGATAATTAGCTACAGGTGCATACCAAGGGACTACCTCAGATACTGCTTGCATGTTATCAAATGGGAAATTATCAGCTATAGGAGTGGAGTCATGCTTAATGTGCTGAAGGCGACTCAAGTGGTCTGCCACTAGATTCTGGTTACAACTCCTATCCTTAATTTCTAAATCAAATTCTTGTAGTAGCAGTATCCAACGTATAAGCCTTGGTTTGGATTCCTTTTTAGCTAATAGATACTTTAGAGCTGCGTGGTCTGAGTACACTACTACTTTTGTACCAAGTAAATAGGCTCAGAATTTATCCAGAGCAAAAACAATAGCAAGAAGCTCTTTCTCAGTAGTAGTATAATTAGACTGAGCGGCATCTAAAGTTTTAGACGCATAAGCAATTACAAAGGGGTCCTTACCTTCACGCTGAGCCAGTGCTGCACCTACTGCATGGTTGGAGGCATCGCACATTAGTTCAAATGGCTGGCTCCAGTCTGGTCCTCTCACAATTGGAGCTTGAGTCAGGGCGGTCTTCAGCTTATCAAACGCTTGTTTGCAATCCTCACTGAACTCGAACTCAATATCTTTCTGCAGTAGTCTGGATAAGGGAAGAGCTACTTTACTAAAGTCCTTAATGAATCTCCTGTAAAAACCTGCATGGCCAAGAAATGAACGGACTTCCCTCATAGAGGAGGGGTAAGGTAAACTAGAAATAACATCCACCTTTGCTGGATCTACAGAAATTCCAATATTAGACACAACATGTCCTAGTACATTCCCTTGTTTAACCATAAAGTGACATTTTTCAAAATTCAATACAAGGTTTGTATTGACATATCTATCTAATACTCTAGATAAACTATCCAAGCAAAGATTGAAGAAATCACCATATACACTAAATTCATCCATAAAAACCTCCATACAGTCCTCAATAAGATCAGAGAAAAGACTCATCATGCACCTTTGGAAAGTAGCTGGTGCATTGCACAAGCCAAAGGGCATTCTCTTATAAGCATAAGACCCAAAAGGACATGTAAAAGTGGTCTTTTCCTAATATTCAGGAGCTATATGAATCTGGAAATACCCTGTGTAACCATCTAAGAAACAATAATGTGATTTACCTGACAAGCGATCCATTATTTGATCAATGAATGGAAGAGGATAGTGATCCTTACGAGTGGCCTGGTTTAGGCGTCTGTAGTCAATGCAGACCCTCCAGGCATTCTGAACTCTTGTTGCCATGAGATCTCCATGCTCATTCTTCACTGTAGTGACTTCAGACTTCTTGGGCACCACTTGTACTCGGATTACCCATTCACTGTCTGAGATGGGGTAGATGATATCTGCCTCCAGTAGTCTGGTCACTTCCTTCTTGACAACCTCTAAGATAGTGGGGTTCAGTCTTCTCTGAGGTTGACGGACAGGTCTTGCTCCCTCTTCTAAAAATATTTTGTGCTTTTAGACCTGAAGGTTGATGCCTACGATGTCTGCCAAACTACAACCAATTTCCTTCTTGTGCCTCCTCAGCACACTAAGTAGCTGCTCTTCTTGTTGAGAAGTGAGTTCCCTTGCAATGATAATTGGAAACTTCTGCTTGTCCTCAAGGTAAGCATATTTGAGGTGTGGAGGGAGGGGTTTCAATTCTAACTTCTATTCATGGTTAGGCTCTGGGTTGTCTGGAGCTGGTAACAATGGTAAAGCACTGTCATTGTCTTCATAAAGTGTCCCCACACTCGGACCTTGTCCTATGTACTTCTCTTCAAATTCCTCCTGGTGAATTTCAGCCACGGTTTTATCTATGATGTCACACTGGAGGATAGAATGATCCTCCGGAGGATGCTTCATAGCTCCATTCAGATTGAAGATTACTACTCGGCCATCTATTTCAAAAGAGTATGTTCCTGAAAAAGCATCTAATTTGAACTTTGAGGTCTTCACGAATGGTCTTCCTAGTAGGATTGATGATGGCTTCTCTGAGTCATTTTGGGGCATCTCCAGGATATAAAAGTCAATGCGAAATGTGAGCCCCTTAATGCCCACTAATACATCTTCAGCTATTCCAACCACCGTAATAATGCTTTTATCTGCTAACACAAAATGAGCTGCCGACCTTTTTAAGGGAGGGAGCCTCAAGGTATCATATATGGACAAAGGCATTATATTAACACATGCTCCTAAATCACACATGCAGTCAGAAAATATCACACCACCAATAATACAATTAACCATACATGGACCTGGATCACTATACTTTTCAGGTATACCTCCCATTAAAGCAGATATAGAACTACCTAAAGGAATAGTTTCTAATTCATTAATTTTGTCTTTATGTATACATAAATCTTTTAGAAACTTTGCGTACTTAGGTACCTGCTGAATAACATCAAAAAGGGGAATAGTTACCTCAGCCTTTTTGAATATCTCTACCATTTTGGGGTCGGGTTCCAACTGCTTCCTGGCCTTCCTTGCAATTTTTGGAAATGGAATAGGAATGGCGTCCTTCATAGCTTCAGCGTCCTCTGGTGCTTCTTCCTGTGATTGAGCTTCTTCTTCTTCAGCCATGTCCTGTATGTCCTCTTCCTCTTCAACATCTTCTACTTCTACTACCTCTTCAGCTGAGGCGTGTTCTGGTGGGTTTGGTTCCTCCTGATTCCTCTCTTGCAGTGTAGTTCCAGACCTTAGGGTGATGGCATTGATGCCACCCTTCGGATTGGGCAAGGGTTGAGAAGGAATTCCACTGGAGTTTGCCTGTTGAGTGTTTGAAGTATTGGGTGGTGCCAGCTGAGAGATAAGGGCTTGTATGGTGGATGCTAGGCCATTAAGTGAACTTTCCATGTTCCTTTGTCCTTGTGCAATGGATTGAATGGCCTCTTCACTCGGAGAGAAATTAGATTGAGTGATCTGCGGAACTTGTTGTTGGTTGTGCTGTGGCCCTTGGGACTGCCTCAAGTGAGGTGCTCTATAAGGCTGGTTCTGGTTCTGCTGCCTATTGTTGTTATTATTCCACCTCTGATATCCTTGATTGTCTCTGCCTCCTCTGTTATTGTTGTCCCTCCAATTCTGGTTAGAATTATCTCTCCAACCTTGGTTGGAATTGTCCTGCCATCCATGGTTGTAACTGCCACCTTGATTGTACCCTTGGTTGGGGCGGTCATGGAAGTTATGAGTGGCTGCCACGGTGTTGTCTTCCTGTTGGAGCTGCAGGCATTCATCAGTATAATGGCTGTAATCAGCACATATTCCGTACACTCTCTGTGGGACTAGCTGTTGGCTTTGATGCGCTTGTTGTTGAGTCAACTGCATCTGCTTCAGTAAGGTGGTCATTTCACTTATACTTTGAGCCAGAGCAGTAGTCTCCTTGCTAGAAGATACCTCTACAACAGCTTTTGACCGGCCTTGTTTCTGCCTGTGATTCCTTGTAGATTCAGCTAAGTCACTGATCAATTGCCATGCCTCATCAGTGGTCTTATACTTTTTCATAGACCCATTGCTAGCACTTTCCAATGTAGTCTTATCTTGGGGCCTCATGCCCTATGTTACGTAGCGAGCAACACTATCTTGTCAATCATATGGTGGGGGCATGCTTCTAGAAGATTGTTGAAGCGCTCCCAGTATTCATAGAGAGTCTCAGATTCGTCCTGAACAATCATGGAAATGTCTTTCCTCAGTTTATCAGTAACTTCAGCTGGAAAGAATTTTTCCAAAAATTCCCTTCTAAGTGTATCCTAGTCGGATACAGTTGCTGCGGGTTGAGTGTAGTACCACTCTCTCGCCTTTTCCTCAAGAGAGAATGGGAAGGCTTTTAACAAAATTGAAGTTTCATCTGCACCATCACGCTTGACAGTAGAACAGGCTGCTTGGAAGTCTCTAAGGTGCTTGATAGGCTCTTGAGCAGGTAAGCCATGAAACTTGGGCATCAAATTGAGCAGTGCTATTTTTATTTCAAAGTTTGTAGCCACTGCTGGGTGATGCGCTTGAAACGGTTGCATTGAAAAATCAGGGGCTCCAGCCTCCTGGATAGTAATTCTCCTAGGTGCTGCCATGTCAACTGCACATAAATCAACTGAATCAGCAGAAAGGGAGCCTGTTTCTTCCTCAAGTGACGTTTTAGATCCGCCCTCAGAGAGGACTAACCGACACCGAGCTTGCCTTATTCGTGAAATAGTTCTTTCAATCTCAGGATCGAATATTGGCAAGCTTGGATCAGGAAGTGAACGCGTCATTTAACGAAAGAAACATGAAGCTCATAGTAGCAAAATAAAATAAAATGCAAATAAATAAATTTCAATTAATAACTTTAGCACTCTATTGCAACTCCCCAGCAACGGCGCCAAAAATTGACGTGGCGAAAATTGGTGAGTTAAGAAATTATTAGAAGAGATACGTTGCAAGTACAGTTCTTAACCAACCAAAAATCCGCTTATCAATTTAGAAGGGTTGTCACAAAATTTAAATTAAAATACTGGGAGTATGAGTCCCAGGTCGTCTCCCAACGAGTTGCAGAGAAATGTGCTATTTTATTAATCAGATGTTTTCAAAAATGGTTTGAGTTGAATAACGAGAAATTAAATTGGAGAATTTATGTAATTTTAAATAAAAACCTTGACTGGGAGTAGATTAGTTGGAAGCCCTATTCTTGTTGAAGTACTCTCAAGATTAATTGATAATTGAGGGTTGTTCTGTTTAGTTATCCCTTACTAGGTAAGGGAAAGTCAAGCAAGTTGGAAAGCTGTTTCTATTCACAAGTTCCAATCCGCTCAATTGAAAAGGATTGGTGTCAGTGACTAGAGGACAATCCAACAATAAACCCAATTACAGTTTTCCTTTTAAGAATTCCAACTGAAGGTCTTTCCTTCAATTAACTCCCATCCAAGTTATGGAACTACTCGCTCATTGTAAATGTAGAATTCATAACATAGGAAAGGGAAATATAGAAAGACATGATAAGTAATAATCAAAAGGATCAATTAAAAATAAAAATAATTCTTGTATTAATAAATTCTAAAAATAATCCAATAATATTTTTGAGTAAACCAAAGACACGGAAGAGTAAGAGACAGGTAAAGAAAACAAACGAGAATGATGAAGTCTTGACGGAAGTAATAACTCTTCTCAATATCCCAATGCGAAAAGTAGTGAAAATAAATCCTAAGAACTATGAATGTGCAGAGAGAAAACCTAGAGGAGGAGTAAAACTAGATCAAAAACTGAGAATTGTCTGTAATGAATTGTTGTCCTTCATTTCTCCATGTTCATTGGCTTTACTCCGCTTTTCTGGGCCGAAAATTGGGTCAAAACAGGGCCCAAAATCGCCCCCAGCGAATTCTGCAGATTCTGCAGATTGCGCATGTCACGCGATCGCGTCATTCATGCGGACGCGTCATTCGGCGTTTTGCCTTGCCACGCGTGCGCGTCGTCCACGCCTCCGCGTCACTTGTGCAGTTCCAATCCGCGCGGTCGCGTGAGCCATACGTCCGCGTCACTGCGATTTACTCTATGTCGCGCGGTCGCGTGAGCCATGTGTCCGCGTCCCTTTTCGCTGGTCATCTCCTCAATTTCTTGTGTTTTTTCCATTTTTGCAAGCTTCCTTTCCAATCTCCAAGTCATTCATGCCCTATAAAGCCTGAAACACTTAACACACAGATCACGGCATCTAATGTAATGAAGGAGAGTTAAAATACATAATTAAAAGTCTTTAGGAAGCAAATATTCAATCATGTAATAATTTTAGGAAGGAAATATAAATGCAAGCCAATCATATGAATAAGTGGGTAAAGAATTGATAAAATCATACAATTAAGCACAATATAAACCATAAAATAGTGGTTTATCAGCATCCCTGACACTTACGCGTCGCTTGAAAATTGCACGAGCCACGCGTACGCGGGATGCACGCGTACGCATCGCATGCGACGCACACTTAAACCACCTCAGCACCTGATTCTAATTCTCCCTCTCCCCCAATCTTAACTCTTTTCAATCCTAATTATTTCTTCTTCTTTCTTTCTTTCTTCTTCCTTATTCTTTCTTACTTTCTACTACTTTTTTCTTTCCTTTTTCTTTATCTTCATCACCAGGTTTCTTTTCTCTTCCCTTCTACTCTTTCATTCTTGCATTTATTGTTCTTTCTTCTTTCTTTTTCTCTTAATTTCATTATCCATGGTTTTTTTTTCTTTCTTTTTCA
The DNA here is from genome assembly GCF_000816755.2 of Arachis ipaensis. Lineage (NCBI taxonomy): Eukaryota > Viridiplantae > Streptophyta > Magnoliopsida > Fabales > Fabaceae > Arachis > Arachis ipaensis. The sequence continues at coordinate 75,015,786 of NC_029792.2, forward strand.
TGCATTCTTATGTTAGTATTGGAGTTTTATTTGGGTATTACCTTACTATAATGAAGCTTGTGGATATTATGAGGAGTGATTTGACAATTGATTTTTTAATTTAGCTCTCATACATATTTGGATTATATTATTTTCATTCCTACTTTAACTTGCTCACCAAGTGTTTGTGAAAAGGCCTATGGCATCTTGGACTCTATTTTGTTTTACCCTTTTACTTGAATGCCTCCCTTTCCCAATATTTGTACTCCACATGTATTTGGGATTATTATTCACAATTATCATCATTACACATGCTCTTTAATTTGGCACATTTACTACTTGATGCTTGAGATATGCTTCTCATGCCTATTTCTGCATGCCATAAACACTCTTGCATCTATTTATTATGAATTGGCCTCTTGATCTTCATTAATGTCTTACCTACATGTTGTAGCTACCATGTATTTAAGCTAACATCTTTCCTTTGGCATTCATTATCACTTGGACTTTTCTCCCTTCCGGTTCTTTAGTTATCTATCTTTAATATTCTTCCTTTTTTTTCTTCTTTAGACATGGGTACCAAGAAAGGAAAAGCGAAAGCCACTGACAAGACACCAGCAAGGAGAGGAACCAAAAGAACACTAGCAAAAGAACTTCCCTCTACCAGTGTAAAGCCACCAACAAAGCGGGTGAAGAGGATCATTAAGCTTGATGAATCAGAGAAAGCATTTCCCGCCCGAGACTCCACACGGTTTGCTAACCGTTATTACAAACAGATGTTCCCCATCCTAGCTGAGAGGAACTACAACAATGAGCATCTACTCATTGTCCCAACACACTTTGTTGATTTTGTGGAGCCCCAAATTGAGAGGAGACGGTGAGGATTTTTGAGGAGACAGCCACGGGAGGCCAACTTATTATGGGTAGTTAAATTCTACTCAAACTTGTCCTCGCCTACTCTGCAGACTGTCTTCGTCCGTCAGCAGCAGGTCCTTGTCTCCGAGAGTGCCATCCAGAGAGCACTGGACCTTCCACCTAGTCCAAAGGGATGGAATGTATATCAAGAAGCATCTTGTAAGTGCCAGATGTATCAGTTTGACTGGGATAGCGTCCTTGGAATTATAGCCCAACCTGGCAGTAAGTGGATCTACGGGCATCATCGTTCAAAACCCAAGAGCATCCCAGCCCAGTCACTCATCCTGGAGGCTCGCGTGTGGGCACAAATTATGTCCCACTATATCTTTCTGAGCACTCACGAGTCGACCTTCACAGCAGACATGGCTGTCCTCATCTGATGCATCCTGACAGAGCAACCCCTCAACCTGCCCCGACACATCCGGCAAGCCATGGGACACATACAGATAGCAGGTAATCTGCCTTTTCCTGCGTTGGTCTCAGATTTAGTCTCTGCAGCAGGTGTGTCCTCTCGGCCAGGTGACACGAAGGTCATGATCCCTCGGGCCAACCAGTATATCCCAAATGGGAAGTACATCAGGCCACCAGTTCCCTCTGCGAGCCGGCCTGCAGGCCCATCTTTGGATACTCCTCATTCTTCTACTCTACCATCATCCACACCACAGGCACCGTCCATCCATCAGATATTCCTTCAGATCCTTGAGAGGTTCGACCGGCAAGACTGGCGAATGGAGCAAATGGAGCGCCGTAACAAGTGCAGATACAACTATCTGAAGGACCTCATAGTTGGTACACACCCACCCCCAGAACAAAAGGATACCCCAGACTTCCCTTCATCCAGTAGCACAGGAAACCAAGGCAAACCAGACACTGGAGGTGATGCTTCCAGCCCTCCCTTACTCCTTACTAATAGCACAGAGGACGGTGCCAAACCTTAAGTGTGGGGAGGTCAGTCCTTGACTTCCGGAGGTAAGCTCTTTCTCTCTCTTAACACCAACATTTGACTTTTTTCTTTGTTAGATAGGATAGATTGCATGTTAATAATTGTTTGCATGTATGTTTTGCTTGGTTAAAGTAATGAGTTTCCTTTCAAGACCCTTTTTATAGCATTTCACTAATTTAAATTGATAATTTGTGTTAAACTTGTTTGAAGATTGTAATTTGGAACATAGGCTATGGCTAAGAACATACAACCTGTGAGATTTGAGCTTAATTACATGGTTACACTATTTAACCATAATATTTTATTCTTGTGTGTTTTTTTTTCTATGATTGTAATCTATATTTTGTTCCATTCTATATGTCCATTGTTTAGTGTATTTACATGCTTGCATATGATTGAGACCATTATTTGTTATTAGCTCACTCATCCCAAATAGCCTACCCTTTCAATTACTTTTGTTTGCCACTTTGAGCCTTTTAATCCCCTTTTGTTCTATATTTTACCACATCACTAGCCTTAAGCAAAAAAACAATTAATTACCCCAAGTGAATCTTTGGTTAGGTTAAGTTAGAGATTGTGTATCAATTAAGTGTGGGAAACTGTGGGAACTTGGGTTGATGAAAGTGTGCTGTGTTTTACTGACAAAAGTATTGGGAATTTGGGGTGCATACTCATATGAGACCAAAAAAATTAAAAACTCATGTGCATTGATATGTTATGTTTGCTTTTACGATTGAGAAAAAAAAATAAAAATAAAAATAATAAATTACAATATAAATAAATAAATAAATAAGGGGACAAAATTACCCTAATGCTAAGTTGAATAAAAGATCAATGCATATATGGTGAAATTAAGGAAAATTTGGTACATGAGTATGTGATACAAAAGTGGGAATTATGGGTAGCTAGGCATAATCTTAGAGTTACATAGAGTGTGTGTGTGTTTAGGTGAGAGCTTAGGTTAGTCAAAGATTCATATTATAGCTCACTTGGCCATACATATATCCTCACCCTTACCTTAGCCCCATTACAACCTTAAAAAGACCTCATGATGTTTGCATTGGTATACTAAATTTTTGTTGATTGGTTAGATGAAGAACAAAGTTTAGAAAGCATAACTAGAGAAGAGTAGAGTGAATTTATCCTAGACACTTGAGAGATTAGAGTGCATATACACTTCATGTGAGGGTTCAATGCTTGATTCTATGTTCCCTGCTTTCATGAGCTATCTTCTTACAAGTTTACTTGTCTTTTATTGTATGATTTGAATTAGTGGAATCTGGTTTATTTTTGTCTTGAAGAGCTTATTTACTTTTGACCAAGTAGACAGAATCATCTTAGCATATAGTTGCATTCATAGGTTGCATCTCATGAGTCTTACTTTCCCCCATTCATTCTTTGTATCTCCTTGAGCTTAGCATGAGGACATGCTAATGTTTAAGTGTGGGGAGATTGATAAACCACTATTTTATGGTTTATCTTGTGCTCACTTGAGTGGTTTTACCAAGTCTTTGTACACTTATTTATACAATTTGCATGATTTTACAATTCCTTTCCAATTTTGTTATATGATTAAAAACTTGCTTTTTGAGCCTTTAAATTGTATATTTTTAACTCCCATTTATACCATTCGATGCCGTGATCTGTGCGTTAAGTGTTTTCAGGCTTTATAGGGCAGGAATGGCTTAGAGGATGGAGAGGAAGCTTGCAAAAATGGAAGGAGCACAAGAAATAAAGAAGATAACCAGCGAGAAGTGAGGCGCACGCATGGCTCACGCGTGCTCGTGAATTGGGGTTCGCACAGCGATGCGTGCGCGTGCCTGACGCGTATGCGTGATACGCGAAAATGACCAGCGACGTGTACGCGTGACTGACGCGTACGCGTGACGCGCGCTACCTGTAGAAATTGCAAAAAATACTGGGGGCGATTTTGGGCCAAGTTTGGACCCAGTTTTTGGCCCAGAAACATAGACTAGAGCCAGGGGACAAGCAGAGACTCAACAGACATTCTCATTCGCATAGTTTTTAGTTTTAGTTTTTAATCTTAGAGAGAAATTACTACTTCCTCTAGGTTTCCTTTACATTCATAGATTTCTAGTTTTATGCTTTCGCTTTGGATATTGAGAAGAGTCACTACCTCCGTTGAAGTTTCATTATTCTAGTTTGTTTTCTTATTCCTTTACTCTTTTTATTGCCCATTAACCCTGTTTAGATAAGGATGTTGCATTTTGAGATTATTAATGCAAAGGACTATTTTTACCTTTAATTAATTTTCAGTTATTATTTTATTTAATTTATCATGTCTTCTTCTTATTCCTTTTTATCATTTATGAAAGTTACATTCATGTCAATGGAGAAGACTCCCAACTTGACTTGGGGGTTGATTAAAAGGAGACTGATGAGCGGATATTTTATACGCTTTTTGGGGATAATTTCATATAGTTTTGAGTATGTTTTAGTTAGTTTTTAGTCTATTTCTAGTAGTTTTTAGGAAAAATTCATATTTCTGGACTTTACTATGAGTTGTGTGTTTTTCTGTAATTTCAGGTATTTTTCTGGCTGAAATTGAAGGAGCTGAGCAAAAATCTGATTCAGGCTGAAAAAGGACTGCTGATGCTGTTGGATTCTGACCTCCCTGCACTCAAAGTGGATTTTCTGGAGCTACAGAACTCGAAATGGCGTGCTTCCAATTGCGTTGGAAAGTAGACATCCAGGGATTTCCAGCAATATATAATAGTCCATACTTTGCACAAGAATAGACGACGTAAACTGGCATTCAACGCTAGTTCTCTGCCCAATTCTGGCGTCCAGCGCCAGAAAAGGATCAAAAACTGGAGTTGAACGCCCAAACTGGCACAAAAACTGGCGTTCAACTCCACAAACGGCCTCTGCACGTGATGAATGAGTGTCTCTTAGATTCTTTAATTAGAATCTCCATGGTATAAGCTAGAACTGATGGCGGCATTCATGAGAATCCGGAAGGTCTAAACCTTGTCTGTGGTATTCCGAGTAGGATTCAAGGATTGAATGACTGTGGCGAGCTTCAAACTCCTGAAGGCTGGGCGTTAGTGATAGATGCAAAAGGATAGTAAATCCTATTTCAACCGGATCGAGAACCAACCGGTGATTAGCCGTGCTGTGACAGAGCGCGTGAGCGTAGTTTTCACTGGAAGGATGGAAGGTAGCCATTGACAACGGTGATCCACCAACACACAGCTTGCCATAGGAGGACGTGCGTGCGTGAATCAGAAAACAGAGGAAAGCAGAGATTCAGAGGACAAAGCATCTCCAAAACTCCAACATATTCTCCATTACTGCACAACAAGTAACTTTTAATTTATGCTCTACTGGTTATTCACAATTCAACTGATAGATATAATTGACTTCCTGACTAAGATTTACAAGATAACTATAGATTGTTTCAAACCAACAATCTCCGTGGGATTCGACCCTTACTCACGTAAGGTATTACTTGGACGACCCAGTGCACTTGCTGGTTAGTGGTACGCGTTGTGAAAAGTGTGATTCGCAATTCGTGCTACCAAGTTTTTGGCGCTGTTGCCGGGGATTGTTCGTGTTTGAACAACTGACGGATTATTTTGTTGCTTAGATTAGGAAAAAATCTTTCTTTTTTTGGTTTAGAGTCTTTTATTATTTATCCCTTGTTAAAACACTTTAAATTTATAGCTCAGTTAATTAGAACGTGGTGTTTATGTTCATGGTAATTGGCTATCATATTTTTAAAAACCTTTTTCAAAAATAATTTTTCTATTAAATCCTATGCCAAACTTTAATAAGGTCCCATAACTCATTTGACTAGAGCGTTAATCTGTGTTCTTGGTAATTGGGTTGGAATCTTTTATACTCTTTTCAAAACCTTCTTTTTCAAAAATAATTTTTAGTTCAAGTTAAACGCTGTCAAAGCCATGCAGCATCCAGACACATCATCAGACTGCATGAAAGTTGACCTTATTGACTCTTTGGTAGAAGAGATCAACATGGCTGAGAGTCTCGAATCAGAG
>NC_029792.2:75021793-75022760 GCF_000816755.2 Arachis ipaensis
TGATATTGCAAACTATAAAGCTGCAAGGTTCATACCCAAGGAGTACAATAGAATACAAAAAAAGAAACTAATTACTGATGCAAAGTACTACTTGTGGAATGAGCCCTATCTCTTTAAGAGATGTGCAGACGGAATTATCCGTAGGTGTGTCCCCAGAGAGGAAGCACAGAGAATCATATGGCATTGCCATGGATCTCAATATGGAGGTCATTTCGGAGGTGAGCGAACAGCCACCAAGGTTCTCCAATGTGGCTTCTATTGGCCCACACTCTATAAAGATTCCCGAGAGTTTGTACGTAATTGTGACAGTTGCCAAAGAGCTGGTAACCTGCCTCATGGTTACGCCATGCCTCAACAAGGGATCTTGAAAATAGAGTTGTTTGATGTATGGGGAATTGACTTCATGGGACCTTTCCCACCATCATACTCAAACACTTATATTCTGGTGGCAGTTGACTATGTATCAAAGTGGGTTGAGGCTATCGCCACACCCTCCAATGATACTAAAACAGTGCTGAAATTCCTCCAGAAACATATCTTTAGCAGGTTTGGTGTCCCTAGAGTGTTAATCAGCGATGGGGGCACTCACTTCTGCAATAAACAGCTTTACTCTGCCATGGTTCGGTATGGAATTCGCCACAAAGTGGCCACTCCATATCATCCACAAACCAACGGGCAAGCTGAAGTCTCTAACAGAGAATTAGAGAGAATCCTGGAACGGACAGTAAATACCCGTAGAAAGGATTGGGCAAGGAGCTTGGATGATGCTCTGTGGGCTTACAGAACAGCATTCAAGACCCCTATAGGGACCTCTCCATACCAACTCGTGTATGGTAAGGCTTGCCACTTGCCCGTGGAACTAGAACATAAGGCCTACTGGGCAACCAGATTCCTAAACTTAGATGCCAAATTAGCAGGAGAAAAACGATTGCTCCAACTAAATGAGCTAGAGGAATTCAGATTCACA
>NC_029792.2:75022816-75101159 GCF_000816755.2 Arachis ipaensis
TGCTTAACTGTGATGAAGGTGATGATCTGTGACATTCATCACCTTCCTCAACCCATGAACGTGTGCCTGACAACCACCTCCGTTCTATATCCGATTGAATGAGTGTCTCTTAGATTCTTTAATCAGAATCTCCGTCGTATAAGCTAGAACTGATGGCGGCATTCATGAGAATCCGGAAGGTCTAAACCTTGTCTGTGGTATTCCGAGTAGGATTCAATTCGCAATTCGTGCTACTCTCTACTTGAGACCCTTGATTTGGAATACTCAAGTGATTAGTTCAATTGGATGTCGTTGGCTAACTCTCTATTTACTAACGCTAATCCTTCCATAAGGAGAGGATTAGGACTTACGAATAAGAGTTAGCTCGATCACTTGACTTTCCTTTTTTTAGTAATGGTTAACTAAGTGAAAACAACAACCTCTTGCTATTCTACTTGGGAAAATCCAACAAGGATAGAACTTCCAATTAATTTTCCCCCGGTCAAGGCTTTTTATTTTGAATATATAAATCTCTTTTAATTTACATTGCATTAATTTACCATCATTTAATTTTTTGTTCTTTAACTCTTAAAATTCCTCGGAAAACTCCTGACTAATAAAATAGCACCCTTTTGTCAACTCGTTGGGAGACGACCTGAGGTTCCTACTCCCAGTATTTTTATTCTAAATTTTTGACAACCCTTCTAAATTGATAAGCGGATTCTTGTTGGTTAAGAACTGTACTTGCAACGTTGTTCTTATCATAAATTCTTAATTGGTTAATTTCTGCCGCATCAGCTAACTCTGATCCACATGAATACTGGTATAGATTCTTATTTTTCTTTGTAAATATTTAACGCTAATTCCCTTATCTGGAAGTACAGGTTGTTTCTTCTTATCATTTATATGGTAGTAGCAGTAAGACCCGTTGTTAGGGCAGTAAGACTAACTCGGTTGATTTTATGTAAATGATAAGAATAAAACACTAAGAGTTCCTGGTGGCTATGGATCTGGAAAATTAAGCTTTCAGTTCTTCGAAAAAAAGAGTTAAAATCCATTATTCATTGGCTGAGTAGTAGTCTATTGTTAATCGGCATATTCATACGGAACCAAAGGAGGGCAATGATATCAGTTAGTTTCAAAAATATCTTTTTTTTCGCAGCCTCTCCCGTCGTTTTGCACACAGTCCTTCTTCTTCCCACACAAAATCTAGTGCTCTTTCAGAGAAAGTTACTCGCCCTGAAGAACTCTCTCCAAAACATAACATCTTCGAAGAAGAAGTATGCTTCGAAGATATCAATCAGGCTTTAGACATCTGGGAAATACCTAATATTCCCTGATGTGAGGAAAATGATCCAAGACAAAACTCACTGGCAAGTGTACCGGGTCGCATCAAGTAGTAATAACTCACAAGAGTGAGGTCAATCCCACAAGGATTGAAGGATTGAGCAATTTTAGTTAGGTGGTTGATTCGAGTGATTTGTATCCAACAGAAGCTAATTTGCATGAAATTTAAAGGGAGAGGGATAATTGACAAGAATTTAAAGTACAGAAGAATTAAAAGAGCTGAATCTTAAAGTGCAAGTAATGTAAATTACAGAAACTTAGATTGCAAGAAACGTAAATAACTGAAACTTAAAGTGCAAGAAATGTAAATGACTTGAATCATAAAAGGATTTGGGAACTGGGATTGCAGAAATTAAACAAGAAAAAGTAAATGACAATTAACAGAGAAGTAGAAGATGAATTGAGATGCAGCAGATCTAAACAAGAAAAGAAGAATTACTTGAGAAACCAAATAGAAAGCAAAATGTAGCTTAATTGCAATAGCTAAAGGGAAGTTAAGGATCTCAGGGGTGGAGGAGACTAGAAAACAAGTCTAGATCTCAAGTCCTTCCTTGATCCAACAAGAGAATAATTGCAGAGAATTAGAAGACATATTGTAGAAGAAGTAAAGATGAAAACAGTAAAGAGAATTTAAATCCAAACCACAATTCCTTGAATTATGCAAAAAAAAAATAAATAGAAAGAGATCTCAAGGTGAGATTGAAACAGAACTTCTTCAATTCTCCACCCAAGATCCAAAATAAAGAGTAAAAAAAATGCAGAAGCAAGAACAAGGAAGAAGAGAGATCAATTCTCCTTCCCAATTCCCAAGCTAGAAAATAAAATTAAAAATTCAAAAGTAAGCAAAAAGGTAAAAGTCCTCTCTAACTCAAAGTAACTTCTATTTATACACTTCCTATTTTTGGATTTTAGAATTTGGGTGGGCTTCTAAATTTGGTGAAGGAATGAATTAATTTGGCAATTTAATTGAATTTCCTAGCCCATGGGTGTTTCTCCCAGGGCTGGCTCGGTTCTTGTAATGAGCAGAGCTTTGCTCCTTGCCTTGTGCCAATCTTGCGCGCATCATGCTTCATGAAGCAAGGGGAGTAGCGCTCAGCTCTTGACAAGAGCTGAGCTTGCTCCTTGTCCTTAGTGCAACCCTAAGTTTGAACCCTTGAGAGAGCATGTGTTGGTCCTTTTCTTTGGCAACTAAGTGGCTCTTAATTCCTTGCTTTCTTGAGGCACTTGGTTCGATCCTTGGTGAGTTCAAACAAGCCAATTTTGGCTTGCTTTTCTTGCAAAGTAGTGTTGCACCCTTCCCCCTTAGCCTTGGGTTCGAATTTCATGGCATGCACTAGCAAACTCTTTTTCTTGATTTTTCTTGAGACATGCCCGATAAAGCTCTTGGGAAGAGCTGAGCTTTGAAATTTTTGGCCTTGTCTCCTTGTTGATGTAGCGCTCGGTTCTTATGGAGAGACTAGCTTTCCCTTGCTTGGCCTTGGCCCCTTGAAGTAGCGCTCCTTGTGAGAGCTCTTGGTAAGAGCTTTAGGCTCTTGTTCCTTGTGTTGTGCCACGCTTCTTCCTTCCTTTAGGCCACGCTTTTCTTTATTTCTTCACCTATACCGGCAGATCTGATTATATTATCAAAACTGCCAAAAACAATATCCTTCTTAGACCAGAGTCCGGTGAGGAATTCCACCTTTTAAACAAACAATCTATCCTAGAACATGTCCGCAAATATAAATATCTTCATATTGGATGTGTTCAGGTTGCAGTTAAGCCACTCATTAGAGAAAGTTTAAATGCTTCTATTCTTATGTGCCTAAGAGACGTTAGGCATAATAACTTCCATGATTCCCTTATAGGAACTGTTGAAACAAGTTTAAGACACGGTCCGGTCTATTTCAATTGCATTCCCAACAAAATTGTGACCTTGTTAGATCGAAACATCTTAGACTCATTCTTTCTCAACATCGGACTTCATGGCCTTGACATAAAGGAAGGATCCATTCCTGCAGCCTTAATCTATAGGATTCAGTACAAGGTCATGAACACTTGTAACTCCAGAGTCCTTTTAAAAACAACCGACCGTGAGACAACTCTTTTTGTCACAGATATGACCAAAGCAAACGTTACTATACCTCGCCTCATTAAATGGGATGAAATTGATCTCCCTGAATCCTGGGCTATAAAGCGTGCCATACCTACTCTCCCCAGACAGGCCCCCCAATTACAAGAAATTAAACAAGATGAGACTGGAAAAGTAGAAATCTTCTTTGACAGAAGAAACTCTTTTTCGTCGAGGTCCGAAGCAGCATCTAGTTACATATCTGACTTCGCCTCCGCAAGAAGGTCTTTTTCTATAAAATTTGATTCCTCTCTTCCTAATCCACAAATTAGGATGGCCAACCCAGAATCAACCTTACAGGGTTACAAACAAACTCTAGTATTCCTAGACCTGTTTACCAAAAAGAAAAAGATGTAGATGAATAGTCTATTCAATCCCAACATATTCCTCCATGAATGATTATGTCAATGTTGAATAAAGACTTTGTTATAGATAGGGAAGCCTTGCGAAGGTACGTCAACTTTGAAGAGTGGAAACTTCAGAAGAGATGGTACTTGCAAACCTTTAAGGCTCATCAAATTTCATATTTTCGGGAGAAATATTATCACTTTCTCAACCAAGCCAAGATGCATATTCCTTTCTTCGAATGGTTCCATGCTTATAGCATAAAAAACAATATAGACTACCCTTTTAAAGCAGATAGTAGTACATCTCATTCTGTGAATGTTATTTCCACCTGGAAAATCTAGGAGGGGGAATTAGTTAAGTCAGAATTTCCCCCAACAAGAAAGTTCATCCTTACAAATAACTTGGATACTAAACAAACTCCCGTCATGGCCTCACCCTTCAAAACAAAAAATTTAGATGAACCCATTGGGCCTAAAGATATCAAGGATATCATGGAACAGGCCAACTATACCAACAAATATCTCCAAACCTTAGGCCAAAAGCTCGGCTCCCTAAGCAACAGTACCCATGATTCTCTAAAAGCTCTAGAAAAATCCCTTTTTAAAACTTTTAAGATCAACCCAAAGATTAGACAAAACCTCAAATCTTCCATTTTCAAAGAAGACTCAGGTACCTCTGAACTTGTACACAAAATAGATCATCTTCTCAGCCAGATGACCATCCCTGACACTCCGCAAACCACTAAATCATCCACAAGAGTTACTAGGCAATCTGCTAAAATGTCCATTAATGTTCTCCAGGAAGAGTCGCAAGACTCAGACAATGGATCAGATTCACCTAGAATCAACCCTATCATGACCACCTCCATTACAAAATGGAAAGGTCTTACTAAACCTCATCAACACTATCATCTCTAAAATACTGCTCCTGACCTAGCTTTGGTAGACAGAGAGCTAGGCTTCAACAATTTCAACGTGAACAATGTCTATGAATAGACATAGATGGAAAAACGGAGTATAACATAATGCATATGTTACAACATATGACAATGGTTTGTACGGCCTATCAAACTGCTCATGAAAGCTCTGAAGAAGCAATAGCAAATGTTATTATATCAGGATTTTCAGGAAAGCTTAAAGGATGGTGGGATAATTTTCTCATGAATGATAAAAAAGATATCATCCTGTCTGTAGTTAAAACCAATGATAATGGTGAATCTATTCTTAAAGAGAATGGGGAAACCATCCTTGATGCAGTTAGCACCCTGATCTTTACTATAGCAAACCATTTCATAGGCGACCCATCTTTGTGGAAAGATCGGTCTGCTGAACTTGTAACAACCCTAATTTTCGAGTATGCAAGATCTTTTTCGAAGGCACGGATTTCACCAAAAGATCAGTAAAGGGAATACCTCTTCTATATCAACAAGTATCTCAATCCTCATTGTCATTATGTCATCCTTAAGCTAGAACTTTTTCTGAGGCAAGCTCGATAACGCAATCACGAAGAACCTAGTTTTTGAACCGTATCGTTTAGGAGTTTTGATTCTAGTTTTCGTAAATAGTCTCAGTTTGACGAACCGGACTCGATTCATGAGAGAAGAGAGATAATAGTATAATATTATCATTATATTAGTATTAGAAAATACTTGAATGATATTATAAGGTTACCTGGTCTGTTTTAGTTAAAAACAGAAAATCGGTTTAACCGGGTTTACAGTTTACCTGTGCAGCTTAGCACCAGCACTCTCTGATGACTTTAGCAATGCTAAGGCCTCATCATACATATTCTATTCTCATAATAAATATGTTACTAGTGTCATTTATGCTAGTAGCTCAGAAAATAATTTTTAGAGATGTTTTTATGAGTGTTCCGATACATCTAGTTTTAGTAGTTGTACACCAGAGATATTTTAATATTATTTTAATCCACCTCCAAGCCAACTAATCACAACTCACCCTACACCCCCAAAACCCTCAAGGCTGGATCATTTTCACTTTGTGGCCGAAAATAGGTAGAGAGAAAAAGAGAGAATAGTTCTTAGTTCCAAATCTTCAAAGCTTGATTTCTGCTGAACTAAAACTTAAATCAAAATTTCAATCCGACCAAAATGATCCTCTCTTCTTTCTCTACATGATCATATGACTTATCAAGGCTGGAATCAAGGTGAGTTGGCTGCACCATCTCTCTTTTGATTCGGTTTCAAAGAAACATGGTTAAATATGTGTTTTCTTGATGTGATTTAGGAGGAAAAAGTGCTTAAGGACCACCTGAAAGTTTAATTGAATTAGGAGCAGCAAAACCAGGTAGGGTGCCACGAAATTAATCTTGATTATTTGTTTTTGAGTTGTGTGAATGTTGTATAAATTGGCTGTGCTAAAAATTGGTTGCATATATGATTGATTCTTAGTGAAAATTTGGTGAAATTTTGATGAAATTTGATGAAATTCAAGCTTTAAAATTCATGTTCTTGGGCAGCTGGAAAAACGAAACCCTAAGCTTAAATTGAGGTTCAATTTGTTTTGAAATCATGTAGAAAATATGGGGTTTTAGTGGCTGCTAATTTATTATGAATTATAGTAAAAATTGGTTGCTGAAAAGACTGAAAAACGGGTAAAAACAGAGAAGGAATCTGAAGAATTTATGAAGAGCATGAAGAACACTTTGAGTGTGATGAAGAACAATGAAGAACACCTTTTTGATTCATAAAAGGGCAAGGAAGTAATTAATTTGGTGTTTGGGAGGTTATTTTGTAATTTCTGAAAGTTAGGGTGGTTAAAGTAGAAATATTAAAAGTTACGGGTGGTAAAAAGTGAATTTTTAAGGTGATGCATTTGCATCTTTGCTATATTAGCTAGTTAGTTTAAGTAGTTTTAGCTTAATTTCATTCATTTTCATCAAAATAAACAAGCAGTTATATGAACTTTCTCTCCATGCATTCATGAAGCTTTAAATGCATACGTTAAACAGAGAAATCAGAGCAGCGTAAAGAAACACAGAGAACAGAGTAACCAGAGCAGAATAAAGGGATACAAAGAAAAGAATAATCAGAGCAAAGTAAAAAGACAAAGAGAAAAGAGTAATGTGATAAAGAGAAATGGTTTGAATTAAGATGTTGTAAAAGTAAAAGCTGTAGAGTTTGTATAGCATGATTGAACAGAGAAAGAAAGAGGTATTGCATAAGAATGTGAAAGTGATGATGAATAATGAGAATGTTAATGAATGATGATAATGAGAATGATTATGTAAGAATCTGCTGCAGAGATGCAGTCAGATAGATGGTGGTACGACCATTGAGAACGCTTTCCTGGGATACCTTGCTATAATGCTTTGCTGCAAGACAGAGGTTGCATACAGAAGTATCGAGATGAGTGTGCTCCTGTAAGACAGAGGTTGCTTACAGTGAGTGTGTTGTTGCTCCTGTAAGACAGAGGTTCCTTACAGTGAGTGTGTTGTTGCTTTTGTAAGACAGAGGTTACTTACAGTGAGTATATTTTTGCTCCTGTAAGATAGAGGTTGCTTATAGTGAGTCTGTTGGGCGTATATCGGCTAATAAGTGCTGTTCTGCAAGACAAAGGTTGCTTGCAGTGGATATTGCCAACAGGAAAGCCTTATCCAGACAGAGGTTGCTGGGTAACGTCGGGGGCAGGTATGTAACCGACAGATGAGCTCATTACCTGCACTAGGGCTAGACATGCATCATATTTGGTTGTGCATTTCCTCTGTTATGATTGTTGTTTGAATGTTTGCCTTCTTTGTTTTCATTCTATTTTCTGTATCTGTGTTTTGTTTTCTTGTATTCTTTTGTTTGTGTTTTGCTTTTTGTTTTCTCTATTTTCTTTATTTATCTGTTTCTTCTGTCTACTACTTCTCGGTATTCTGCTATTTATCTGCTAAACAACACGGAATTAATGAACGTAATTAATAACACCGGCCATATTAAGAACTCCCCAGTTCTTACCCTTTCTCTCTCCCTTCCCCCTTCAGATGGAAGCATGAGTACCCTTCTGTAGTTTGCTGATGACTATTCTGCAAAGAGGATTCCGCTCTAGGTAGTCTTCTGAGTCTAGAGTGAACTCCGTTACCTGTTTATATGTATATACTGTGAGACCAGCCAATGTCTACACCTCGTTTGTTCTTGAAATTTAACTTAAATCCTGTGTACGAGACTCCTTTTGTGTGGCTACTTCATGAGGTACCAGAGAGACGTCCTGTGGAAAAGTCTGATCGTGCAGAGGAGTAGCAAATGATGTTCTACCTTTTGATGACGATCCACCTGACTTGAGTTTTGATGACTTAGAACGTATCTTCCCTCGCTTTAGTAGTTTAGAGGGACTAGGTGAGTATAGAGTCTAGGCTAGCCTGGGCGCCAGCTTAAGGACTTCTTGAACAGGTCAGGACCTGGGATGTTGTATGTATATATGTATATAGTTATTATCTAGCTATGTCTAGGGGTGTTCTAACTAAAAGTCTATACTCTAATAAAGGCTGGATCACCGAATATTTTCAACTACTTATGATGTATTTATGTGTGGTTGTTTATAATTGTTTTATATATTATCAGTTGTGAATTGATTATGATTGATACTGTTTGTTAATCTAAACATTTTTTTTTAAAAAAAAGTACCTCGTAAAATAACTATGCTTTTAACAATGAATCAGGCTCATATAATAAATAATAGATAATAATTAGGTAGACAAGTTGGTAGCGCTTAGTTTTTAGTATGATCATGACGTACCAGAAATTGGGTCGTTACAATTTGGTATCAGATCAGTTCATTCCCAGTAGAGCCTGGGGAGTGGACTGACTATGCTTCATTGCATACTCTGCTTGTGTGTCTCATGCTGTTAGGGTATCTTTAAGATACATTTGGCATGAATGTCTATGAGTGCTCATTATGGGAATGTTCGTGCCTAGCTTGAGATATTAAGACTGATCACCTTAATGTTGATTGTTTGGTGCGGATAAGACCTCAATGACTGTGAATAGGCATGGTTTAATCGAGCTCCGAACGATGAATCGACGTGAGCCACAGCTATCTTCATAGCTGTTATGATCTTCATGGATATGGATGTGTGAGATTTGGATGTTGTAAGGAACGAACCGATCTCTTCGTTGGGATGGCTTGAAGGAAATAGACCGCTTGAAGAAGGATTCTTGCACGCGGCTGAAATTTTGAGCGCAAAATTTTCTTTTAGGAGGGTAGAATGTAACAACCCTAATTTTCGAGTATGCAAGATCTTTTCCGAAGGCACGGATTTCACCAAAAGATCAGTAAAGGGAACACCTCTTCTATATCAACAAGTATCTCAATCCTCATTGTCATTATGTCATCCTTAAGCTAGAACTTTTTCTGAGGCAAGCTCGATAACGCAATCACGAAGAACCTAGTTTTTGAACCGTATCGTTTAGGAGTTTTGATTCTAGTTTTCGTAAATAGTCTCAGTTTGACGAACCGGACTCGATTCATGAGAGAAGAGAGATAATAGTATAATATTATCATTATATTAGTATTAGAAAATACTTGAATGATATTATAAGGTTACCTGATCTATTTTAGTTAAAAACAGAAAATCGGTTTAACCGGGTTTACAGTTTACCGGTGCAGCTTAGCACCAGCACTCTCTGATGACTTTAGCAATGCTAAGACCTCATCATACATATTCTATTCTCATAATAAATATGTTACTAGTGTCATTTATGCTAGTAGCTCAGAAAATAATTTTTAGAGATGTTTTTATGAGTGTTTCGATACATCTAGTTTTAGTAGTTGTACACCAGAGATATTTTAATATTATTTTAATCCACCTCCAAGCCAACCAATCACAACTCACCCTACACCCCGAAAACCCTCAAGGCTGGCTCATTTTCACTTTGTGGCCAAAAATAGGTAGAGAGAAAAAGAGAGAAAAGTTCTTAGTTCCAAATCTTCAAAGCTTGATTTCTGGTGAACTAAAACTTAAATCAAAATTTCAATCCGACCAAAATGATCCTCTCTTCTTTCTCTACATGATCATATTACTTATCAAGGCTGGAATCAAGGTGAGTTGGCTACACCATGTCTCTTTTGATTCGGTTTCAAAGAAACATGGTTAAATATGTGTTTTCTTGATGTGATTTAGGAGGAAAAAGTGCTTAAGGACCACCTGAAAGTTTAATTGAATTAGGAGCAGCAAAATCAGGTAGGGTGTCACGAAATTAATCTTGATTATTTGTGTTTGAGTTGTGTGAGTGTTGTATAAATTGGCTGTGCTAAAAATTGGTTGCATATATGATTGATTCTTGGTGAAAATTTGGTGAAATTTTGATGAAATTTGTTGAAATTCAAGCTTTAAAGTTCATGTTCTTGGGAAGCTGGAAAAACGAAACCCTAAGCTTAAATTGAGGTTCAATTTGTGTTGAAATCATGTAGAAAAGATGGGGTTTTAGTGGCTGCTAATTTATTATGAATTATAGTAAAAATAGGTTGCTGAAAAGACTGAAAAACGGGTAAAAACAGAGAAAGAATCTGAAGAATTTACGAAGAACACGAAGAACACTTTGATTGTGATGAAAAACATTAAAGAACACCTTTTAGATGTTGAAGAAAAGATAAAAATCGAAGAAAAAGTCTGTAAAGTTTTAATGACAGAAAAACAGACAGAGACTAGTGAACGAACTAGGGCAACATAGTTAGTCCTGAAATTGCGAATAGGGTTAGGTATTATATGAAAAGTTAAACTGTTCCAGTATAGACTTAATGAACCTATACTTGGGACAGACTAACTATTCATACTGAAATTTACATAAGCTTTAAATGCATACGTTAAACAGAGAAATCAGAGCAGAGTAAAGAAACACAGAGAACAAAGTAACCAGAGCAGAATAAAGGGATACAGAGAAAAGAGTAATCAGAGCAAAGTAAAAAGACAAAGAGAAAAGAGTAATGTGATAAAGAGAAATGGTTTGAATTAAGATGTTGTAAAAGTAAAGGCTGTATAGTTTGTATAGCATGATTGAACAGAGAAAGAAAGAGGTACTGCATAAGAATGTGAAAGTGATGATGAATAATGAGAATGTTAATGAATGATAATAATGAGAATGATTATGTAAGAATCTGCTGCAGAGAGGCAGTCAGATAGATGGTGGTACGACCATTGAGAACGCTTTCCTGGGATACCTTGCTATAATGCTTTGCTGTAAGACAGAGGTTGCTTACAGAGGTATCGAGATGAGTGTGCTCCTGTAAGACAGAGGTCGCTTACAGTGAGTGTGTTGTTGCTCCTGTAAGACAGAGGTTGCTTACAGTGAGTGTGTTGTTGCTTCTGTAAGACAGAGGTTGCTTACAGTGAGTATATTGTTGCTCCTGTAAGACAGAGGTTGCTTACAGTGAGTCTGTTGGGCGTATATCGGCTAATAAGTGCTGCTCTTCAAGACAAAGGTTGCTTGCAGTGGATACCCTGCAAGACAAAGGTTTCTTGCAGTGGATATTGCCAACAGGAAAGTCTTATCCAGACAGAGGTTGCTGGGTAACGTCAGGAGCGGGTATGTAACCGACAGATGAGCTCATTACCTGCACTAGGGCTAGACATGCATCATATTTGGTTGCGCATTTCCTCTGTTATAATTGTTGTTTGAATGTATGCCTTCTTTGTTTTCATTCTATTTTCTGTATCTGTGTTTTGTTTTCTTGTATTCTTTTGTTTGTGTTTTGCTTTTTGTTTTCTCTATTTTCTCTATTTATCTGTTTCTTCTGTCTACTGCTTCTCGGTATTCTGCTATTTATCTGCTAAACAACACGGAATTAATGAACGTAATTAATAACCCCGGCCCTATTAAGAACTCCCAAGTTCTTACCCCTTCTCTCTCCCTTCCCCCTTCAGATGGAAGCATGAGTACCCTTCCGTAGTTTGCTGATGATTGTTCTGCAAAGAGGATTCCGTTCTAGGTAGTCTTCTGAGTCTAGAGTGAACTCTGTTACTTGTTTATATGTATATACTGTGAGACCAGCCAATGTCTACACCCTGTTTGTTCTTGAAATTTAACTTAAATCCTGTGTACGAGACTCCTGTTGTGTGGCTACTTCATGAGGTACCAGAGAGACGTCCTGTGGAAAAGTCTGATCGTGCAGAGGAGTAGAAAATGATGTTCTACCTTTTGATGACGATCCACCTGACTTGAGTTTTGATGACTTAGAACGTATCTTCCTTCGCTTTAGTAGTTTAGAGGGACTAGGTGAGTATAAAGTCTAGGCTAGCCTGGGCGCCAGCTTAGGGACTTCTTGAACAGGTCAGGACCTGGGATGTTGTATGTATATATGTATATAGTTATTATCTAGCTATGTCTAGGGGTGTTCTAACTAAAAGTCTATACTCTAATAAAGGATGGATCACCGAATATTGTCAACTGCTTATGATGTATTTATGTGTGGTTGTTTATAATTGTTCTATATATTATCAGTTGTGAATTGATTATGAATGATACTGTTTGTTAATCTAAACATTTTTTTTTTTTTAAAAAAGTACCTCATAAAATAACTATGCTTTTAACAACGAATCAGGCTCATATAATAAATAATAGATAATAATTAGGTAGACAAGTTGGTAGCGCTCAGTTTTTAGTATGATCATGACGTACCAGAAATTGGGTCGTTACAGAACTTCTGTCCAATCTCAAATGGAAATCCCTGTCTGATTTCAAGTGGTATAAAGATACCTTCTTAACCAGAGTCTTCACTAGAGAAGATAGCCAACAGCCGTTCTGTAAAGAAAAGTTCTTAGTTGGACTCCCAAAATCTCTGGGAGATAAAGTTAGGGATAAAATCAGAAGCTTAACTCCGGATGGTATTATTCCGTACAATTCTTTAAGTTATGGCCAATTAATTTCTTATGTCCAAAAAGTGGCCTTAAAACTTTGTCAGGATGATAAAATTCAATGGCAACAAGCCCGCAAAAAGGCCCAAAACAAAAAAGATCTAGGTTCCTTCTGTGAACAGTTTGGCCAACCCTCCTGTAGTAAAAAGAAAACAAAATAGTCTTACCAAGAAACCGTTGGCCCGATCAAAACCCACGGCAATGGAAACCTAGGAAGCATTGCAAGCCTTCTCCTAGACAAACAAAAGACGAAGATAAGGAAACTCCCAAAAACCAAATTATCTGCTTCAATTGCAAAAAACTGGGTCATATTAGTAAGTACGGTAGGCTCAAAAAGAGCATCAACAACCTCAACCTTGATCTTCAGATTGAGAAGCATATTAATAACCTCCTCCTTGAAAGCTCCGAAGAAGAATCAAAGCATGAATTTTTGGAGAACTTAAACAACATCTAGCAGGATGATGATATATCCTCATCATCTAATGAATATTTTGAGCTCAATGTCATCACACAAGAACAAGATCTTCTTTTCGATGCCATAAATGCTATCTCTGACCCTAAACAGAGAAAATACTTCCTTCAGAAGCTCAAACAAACCTTAGAAACTAGAAATAAATCCAAAACCAAAACCCTGGTTATCAAAAACAAGTACGATGTCAAACCTATTTTCAGAAAACTCAAAAAAAAAAGTTTCTAAGCCTATTACTATTCACGACCTCCAAAATGAGATTAATATTCTTAAGAAAAAAATTCATCTCATCAAACAACAACAAAAACAACACCAGAATTGCTTGTCTCATATCTTGCACGAAGATTCTGATACCACTAAGGAAGAACCTCAGAATGATCAAAATCTTCAAAACCAAATTTTCCAAAATGAAGAGGATGACCAAATTGTCCAACTCTCAAAGGATGATCAAGAAGATGAGATAGCAGAAATTCTTCGATTAGTCAGTCAACTAACCGTCATGAAATTCTATATCAAGATCTGAATTGTCATCTAGGACTTTGTGTTGGAAACTGTAGCCTTGTTCGATAAAGATGTAGATAAAAATGGCATTTTGGAGGGTTTAATCCCAACAAAATATTTTGAAAAAACTGCAGAACGTCTTAATACAGCTAACGGCGAACGTTTACAAATTAAGTACAGGCTTTCTGAGGCTGTCATCAAAAATGGTATTTTACAGATAAAAACACCCTTCCTCCTTGCAAGATTTAAGGAATCAGGTCATTCTGGGGACACCCTTTATTAGAGCTTTTTTTCCTTTAATGATGTCATATGATGGAATCACTACCTATATAGGAGGTACCCCAACAACCTTCCAATTTGTTTCAACTCCTGCCCACAAGACCCTCAACATGCTCCAATTCAAAAAATAACCAAATTAACTTCTTAAAAGAAGAAGTCTCCTTCAAAACCCTGGAAACCTAGTTACAAAAGCCTCAAATCCAACAAAAGATTAAGTTCCTTCTTCAACAAATGCAAGAAACAATATGCTCAAATTTGCCTCACGCATTCTGGAATAGAAAACAACATATTGTGAATCTTCCCTATGAAAAGGATTTTTAAGAAAGCCAGATCCCAACAAAGGCCAGACCTATAGAAATGAATGAACAACTTCTCCAATATTGTCAAAAGGAAATTACAAACCTTTTGCACAAAAAGCTTATTAGGCCCAGTAAAAGCCCATGGTCTTGTTCAGCTTTCTCTGTCAACACACAAGCTGAATTGGAAAGAGGCACCCCTTGCTGAGCTTAGTCTATTTAACAAATCTTTTTTGTTTGGGATAGGATACCTAATCCACCGGAGAGCTTGGTTTAGAGGCTTATAATTAATAACCAACCTAGGGGTGCCTCTTTCCAGTTCAGCTTATTTGTTGACATAGAAAGTTGAATAAGACCACGAGCTTTTACTGGGCCTAATAAGCTTTTTGTGCAAAAGGTCTATAATTTCCTTTTAACAATATTAGAGAAGTTGTTCATTTATTTCTATGGGTCTGGCCTTTGTTGGGATCTAGCTTTCTTAAAAATCCTTTTTACAAGGAAGATCCACAATATGTTGTTTTCTATTCCAGAATGCGTGAGGAAAATCTGAACATATTGTTTCTTGCATTTGTTGAAGAAGGGACTTAATCTTTTGTTGGATTTGAGGCTTTTGTAACTGGGTTTCCAGGGTTTTGAAGGAGACTTCTTCTTTTAAGAAGTTAATTTGGTTATTTTTGAATTGTAGCATATTGAGGGTCTTATGGGCAGGAGCTGAAACAAATTGGAAGGTTGTTGGGGTACCTCCTATATAGGTAGTGATTCCGTCATATGACATAATTAAAGGAAAAAGAGCTCCAATAAAGGGTGTCCCCAGAATGACCTGATTCCTTAAATCTTGCACAAGGAGGAAGGGTGTTTTTATCCGTAAAAGACCATTTTTAATGACAGCCTCAGAAAGTCTGTACTTAATTTGTAAACGTTCACCGTTAGCTGTACTAAGACGTTTTGCAGTTTTTTCAAAATATTTTGTTGGGATTAAACCCTCCAAAATACAATTTTTATCTGCACCTGTATCGAACAAGGGTATAGTTTCCAACACAAAGTCCTCGATGACAATTCAGATATTGATATAGAATTTTATGACGGTTAATTGACTGACTAACCGGAGAATTTCTACTATCTCATCTTCTTGATCATCCTTTGAGAGTTAGACAATTTAGTCATACTCTTCATTTTGGAAAATTTGGTTTTGAAGATTTTGATCATTCTGAGGTTTTCCTCAGTGGTATCAGAATCTTCGTGCAAGATATGAGACAAGCAATTCTAGTGTTGTTGTATGTTTATATATATATATATATATATATATATATGTTTTAATGTTTGTTGTTTCTTTTTCTTGCTTCAAGAATCAATTTTTGGATTTTTCATATTATCAATAATATTTCACTTTTATCATCATTCTTTCAAGAGCCAAGATTCTTAAACTCCAATTTCAAATATGCACTGTTTATTCATATATTCAGAAAACAAAAGTAATGCCACCACATCAAGATAATTGAACTATTCTTAAGATAAACTTGAAATTCATGCAACTTAATTTTCTTTTTCAAATAAGATTTTCTTTTATGTAGGGTGAGAGATATATGGAACATTTTATAACTTTAAGACAGATAGAAATGATCATACAATAAGAACACGAGAACAGACAATAAAACATAATAGAAAACAAAAAAATAACATAAAAGAAGGGGTGATGGAACAGGACCACCTTAATGACGGCGACTACCACTTCCTCTAGGGAATCCAATTGAGCGCTTGATGTCTTCAATGTCACGCCCTTGTATCTATTGTTCTTCCCTCATAGCTCTTTGATCTTCTCTCATTTCATTGAGGATGGTTGAATGCTCTTGATGCTCCATCCTCAACTGATTCATGTTAGAGCTTAATTCTCCCATGTAGGTATGCCATTGATTCCAATAGCTTTGAGGAGGAAAATACATCCCTTGAGGCATCTCAGGGATCTTATGTTCAGGCGGCTCCACATGCTCATGTTGTGGTTCATGTGTCAGCTCTCTAGTATGCTCCATTCTTCTTTTAGTGATGGGCTTGTCCTCCTCAACTGGAATGTCACCTTCTATGACAATCCCAGTTGAATTACATAGGTGACAGATAAGATGAGAAAAAGCTAACATTGCTTGGGTGGAGGG
The DNA here is from genome assembly GCF_000816755.2 of Arachis ipaensis. NCBI lineage: Eukaryota > Viridiplantae > Streptophyta > Magnoliopsida > Fabales > Fabaceae > Arachis > Arachis ipaensis. The sequence goes on from NC_029792.2 coordinate 75,039,143, forward strand.
CTTGTCTACCACTTTATATAATTCTTGAGGTATCACCTCGTGTACTTCCACCTCCTCTCCGAGCATGATGCAATGGATCATGATGGCTCGGTCTATGGCCACTTCAGACCGGTTGCTAGTGGGGATGATATAGCGTTGGATGAATTCCAACCATCCTCTAGCTCTGGGCTTGAGGTCAGGCTTTCTTAGTTGGACAGGCTTGCTTTGGGAATTTCTTTTCCAATGTGCTCCTTCCACACAGATGTCTGAGAGCACTTGATCTAGCCTCTGATCATAGTTAACTCTTCTAGTGTAAGGATATGGGTCTCCTTGCATCAAAGGCAAGTTGAATGCCAACCTCACACTTTTCAGACTGAAGTCCAAGATTCTCCCTCAGACCATGGTGCTCCAATTTTTAGGATGAGGGTTCACACTAATGTCATGGTTTTTTGTGACCCAAGCATTAGCATCAAGCTCTTGCACCATTAAGATCCTAACCTCTTGGATGGGATTGGTTAGGACTTTCCAACCTCTTCTCCGGATCTCATGTCGGATCTCTAGATACTCATTCTTCTTAAGCTTAAAAGGGACCTCAGGGATCACCTTTTTCTTTGCCACTACTTCATAGAAGTGGTCTTGGTGGACTTTGATGATGAATCTCTCCATTTCCCAAGATTCGGAGGTGGCGGCTACGACTTTTCCTTTCCTCTTTCTAGAGGGTTCTCCGGCCTTGGGTGCCATAAGTGGGAATGGAAAGCAAAAAGCAAGGCTTTTCCAACACCAAACTTAAAACTTTGCTCGTCATTGAGCAAAAATAAATAAAAGAGAGGAATGGAGAAGAAGAAGAAGAAAATAGATGGAAATGGAGGGAGAAGAAGTGCTCGGCCAAGGGGTATTGAGAGTGTATGAAGTGTGTGTATGAAGGGTTGGTAAGAGGGGGTATTTTATAAGGTTGGGGTAGGGTAGGTTTTGGTCATGGGAGGGTTAAATGGGAGGGAGATTTGATTTTGAAGTAGGTGGGGGTAAGTGTGAGTTATGATGGCTTTGGGAAATGATATATATGTGATTGGGCTAGGGTTTATAGGGAAGAGTGTGTGGGAAAGTGTCAAAAGAAGAGAGAAGAAGATAAGGTAGGTGAAGATTGGTGCACCAATTGTAAATCACACTTTTTACAACTCGTACCACTAACCAGCAAGTGCACTGGGTCGCCCAAGTAATACCTTACGTGAGTAAGGGTCGATCCCACGGAGATTGTTGGCTTGAAGCAATCTATGGTTATCTTGTAACTCTTAGTCAGGAAAACAATAAAATAATTCACTTATCGAATTTGATTGCAAGGAATAAAGGGCAGAACACAAATTATACTTGTATGCAATGATGGAGAATATGTTGGAGTTTTAGAGATGCTTTGTCTTCTGAAATTCTACTTTTCTCTATTTTCTGATTCACGCACGCACGTCCTCCTATGGCAAGCTGTGTGTTGGTGGATCACCGTTGTCAATGGCTACCATCCATCCTTCCAGTGAAAAGGGTCCAAATGCGCTGTCACCGCATGGCTAATCATCTGCAGGTTCTCAATCGTACCGGAATAGGATTTGCTATCCTTTTGCGTCTGTCACTACGCCCAGCACTCTTGAGTTTGAAGCTCGTCACAGTCATTCAATCCCTGAATCCTACTCGGAATACCACAGACAAGGTTTAGACTTTCCGGATTCTCTTGAATGCTGCCATCAATCTAGCTTATACCACGAGGATTCTGATTAAGAGATCCAAGAGATATTCATTCATTCTATAGTGGAACATAATTGGTTGTCAGGCACACGTTCGTGGGGGAATGATGATGATTGTCACGTTCATCATATTCACATTGAAGTGCGAATGGATATCTTAGATAGGAACATGCATGTTTGAATGGAAAACAGAATTACTTGCATTAATTCATTGAGACACAGCAGAGCTCCTCACCCCCAACAATGGAGTTTAGAGACTCATGCCGTCAAAAGGTACAAAGTTCAGATCTAAAATGTCATGAGGTGCAAAATAAGTCTCTAAAAGTTGTTTAAATACTAGACTAGTAAACTAGGTTTACAGAAAATGAGTAAACTAAGATGGATGGTGCAGAAATCCACTTCTGGGGCCCACTTGGTGTGTGCTGGGGCTGAGACTTAAGCTAATCACATGTGTAGGGCTGTTTTGGGCGTTCAACGCCAGCTTTGGATCCTTTTCTGGCATTGAACTCCAACTTGTAACTTGTTTCTGGCGTTGGACGCCAGACAGCAGCATGGAACTGGCGTTGAACGCCAGTTTACGTCATCTATCCTTGAGCAAAGTATGGACTATTATATATTGCTGGAAAGCCCTAGATGTCTACTTTCCAACGCAATTGGAAGCGCGCCATGTGGAGTACTGTAGCTCCAGAAAATCCACTTTGAGTGCAGGGAGGTCAGAATCCAACAGCATCAGCAGTCTTTTTTCAGCCTGAATCAGATTTTTGCTCAGCTCCCTCAATTTCAGCCAGAAAATACCTGAAATTACAGAAAAACATACAAACTCATAGTAAAGTCCAGAAATATGAATTTTGCCTAGAAACTAATGAAGATAAACTAAAAACTAACTAAAACATACTAAAAACTATATGAAATTACCCCCAAAAAGCGTATAAAATATCCGCTCATCACAACACCAAACTTAAACTGTTGCTTGCCCTCAAGCAACTAGATAAATAAAATAGAATACAAATAATTTAAGAAGCAATAATATCTCAGAGTTTTTGGAGTGAAGCTCAGATTCTAATAAGATGAGCGGGACTAGTAGCTTTTTGCTTCTGAACAGTTTTGGCATCTCACTTTATCCATTGAAGCTCAGAGTGATTGGCATCTATAGGAACTCAGAATTCAGATAGTAATATTGATTCTCCTAGTTCAGTATGTTGATTCTTGAACACAGCTACTTTATGAGTCTTGGTCGTGGCCCTAAGCACTTTGTTTTCCAGTATTACCACCGGATACATAAATGATCTTATTAAAAACTCGAAAAATGTTACCTCTTATTCTAAAGAAATTCTTCTATTTTATTCATGCTTAATGATGATGATAAAATTAAATTATAGCTTAATTGAGGATAAAATCAAAAATATAGATACTAATTACTACTATATGACTCCTAAGGTAAAACTAATAAAAACAGTTATCACAGAGTTAAGGCTAAGATTGGAATTTAACAACCTTTGTTCTGGGAAGTGGATGTTCCTCTGATCTGCGGGGTGCTTGGTCCTTCAAGAGATAATTTCTGGCGCTTCAATTCCCTTAGATCACGCCCTTCTTCTTTCTATTCCTTAAGCAAATAGCAAAGAATGCTACTTTGTTCCTTCTGTTCTTTCTGTATTTGTTCCATAGCTTCTTGCATCTTGGTAATAGATGTTTCCAGATACTCCCAGTATTCAGATTGAGGGATTTCTGGGAGAATTTCCTGTGTTCTCTTCTTGATGGGGTCATCCTGTGCTTGTTGTTTTTCCATTGATGCTTTGGTGATTGGCCGCTCAACTGAGATATACTCAGTTATTCCCATCCTTACTCCAGCGTCTTTGCAGAGCATAGAAATCAAGCTTGGATAAGCCAACCTGGCATCTTTGGAATTTTTGTTTGCAATTTTGTAGAATTCAGTTGAAATCCGTTGATGAACTTCCACTTCTTTTCCCATCATGATGCAATGGATCATCACTGCTCTTCTAATAGTGACTTCAGAACGGTTGCTAGTAGGCAGCAGAGAATGCCCAATGAAGTCCAGCCATCCTCTGGCGACTAGTTTGAGATCTTCTCATTTGAGTTGAATTGGGACACCCTTCGTGCTGGTGGTCCACCTGGCTCCAGGGATACATGTATCCTCTAGAATCTTATCCAGGCCCTTGTCTGTTCTCATCATTCTCCTATTGAAGGAGTCTGGATCATCTTTCAGCTGAGGCAGCTTTAAGATCTCCCTGATCTTGTCAGGGTGGGTATGAACAATCTTTCCTCTGACCAAGGTCCGATAGTCATAGATAGCAGATCCAGATAGTCTTTGCCTGTCTGTATGCCACATATTAGCATAGAACTCCTGGACCATATTCCTTCCCACTTTCGTTTCAGGATTAGCTAGGATCTCCCAGTTCCTGATTCGAATTTGCTCCTGGATCTCCGGATATTCATCTTCTTTCAGATCGAATCTAACTTCTGGGATCACTGATCTTAGACCCATTATTTGGTAATAATGGTCTGAATGTTCTTTAGTTAAGAACTTCCCTTGATTCCAAAGTGGTTTTGGAACGCTTTCTTTCTTGCCTCTTGGAGTGGGTTGTTTTCCTTTTGGAGCCATGATCTTAGTGATCACGGATAAGCACACCAAACTTAGAGGTTTGCTTGTCCTCAAGCAAAAAGAAAAGAAAGGAGAGAGAGAGAAGGAGAGCTAGGTGCAATGGTGGATGGGAGGGGAGGGAGGCCGAACCCATATTTAAAGGGAGAGGGGGGTGGGTTTTCAAAAATAGGGAGAAAGATAAGATAGAAGATATGATTTTTAGAAGAAAATATGATAAGAAAAGATATGATTTAAAATTGAAAAGATATGAAAGATATTTGAAAAAGATAGATTTGGATTTTTGAAAAAGATAGTATGGAGATTTGAAAAAGATATTGCTTAGTTGAAAAGATTTTTGAATGAAAAGAGAGAGATTTGTTTTGAAAATTTTGAAAAAGAGTTGAGTTGGATTGAAAAAAAGGATTTGTGCTTATGGATTAAGATACATTTAATATTTTTAAAGAAGGGTTTTTAGAAATTATGGATTTTAGAAATCAGGGTTCTTAACATGTTTATGCAAGAAATCATGAATTGAAACATGAAAATTAGGATTAAAATGAAAAATATGAAGAAAAAACGAATTTACCTCCTCCCCACCATCCTGGCATTTGAACGCCCAAATGCTGCATGTTTTAGGCATTCAACGCCCAAATGCTGCCTCTCCTGGGTGTTCAACGCCCAGCTGTTGCTTCTTTCTGGCGTTGAACGCCAGGAACCCCTTTGTCACTGGGTGTTTTTCTGAACGCCCAGGACGCTGTAAATTTGGCGTTAAACGCCCAGAAGGAGCTTCTTTTTGGCGTTCAACACTCAGAAGATGCTTCTTTCTGGCGTTTAACGCCCAGATGGCTATCCTTACTGGCGTTCAACGCCCAATGGATGCCTCTTTTGGGCGTTGAACGCCCAAAACAGATTTTTACTGGCGTTTTCTTGCCAGTGAGCTCTTTTTCTCTGTTTTGTGTGCAGAATCCTTCTGTAACCCTGTGAACTTATACAATTGACTCTTTACCTTAGTATCAGTAAACTTTATATAAACAAATAAAATCAAGAATAGGGCAAAATGCTTAGAGGAAGTGATGCCCTATGGCTGGATTGCCTCCCAGCAAGCGCTTCTTTATTGTCTTTAGCTAGACCTTGCTGAGCTTTTAATCTAGCTTCAGCCTTGAGCACTCTTGCTCAACATTGCCTTCAAGATAGTGCTTGATTCTCTGTATTCCAGTTCCACGGGCAGGTGGCATGCCTTACCATACACAAGTTGGTATGGAGAGGTCCCTATAGGAGTCTTGAATGCTGTTCTGTAAGCCCACAGAGCATCATCCAAGCTTCGTGCCCAATCCTTTCTACGGGTACTTACAGTCCATTCCAGGATTCTTTTTAGTTCTCTGTTAGAGATTTCAGCTTGCCCATTTGTCTGTGGATGATATGGAGTCGCCACCTTGTGGCGGATCCCATACCGAACCATGGCAGAGTAAAGCTGTTTGTTGCAGAAGTGAGTGCCCCCATCACTGATTAGTACCCTGGGGACACCAAACCTGCTGAATATATATTTCTGGAGGAATTTCAGCACTGTTTTAGTATCATTGGTGGGTGTGGCAATGGCCTCAACCCATTTTGATACATAGTCAACTGCCACCAGAATATAAGTGTTTGAGTATGATGGTGGGAAAGGCCCCATGAAATCAATACCCCATACATCAAACAACTCAATTTCTAAGATTCCTTGTTGAGGCATGGCGTAACTGTGAGGTAAATTACCAGCTCTCTGGCAACTGTCACAGTTACGTACAAACTCTCGGGAATCTCTGTAGAGTGTAGGCCAGTAGAAGCCACATTGGAGGACCTTAGTGGCTGTTCGCTCACCTCCGAAATGACCTCCATATTGTGATCCATGGCAATGCCATAGGATCTTCTGTGCTTCTTCTCTAGGCACACATCTCCGGATTATTCCGTCTACACATCTCTTAAAGAGATAGGGTTCATCCCACAAGTAGTACTTTGCATCAGTAATTAGTTTTTTCTTTTGTTGCCTGTTGTACTTTTTGGGTATGAACCTTGCAGCTTTATAGTTCGCAATGTCTGCAAACCATGGTGCTTCCTGAATGGCAAATAAATGCTCATCCGGAAAGGTCTCAGAGATCTCAAGAGAAGGGGGGACGTCCCTTCTATTGGCTCTATCCGGGACAGATGATCAGCCACTTGGTTTTCTGTCCCTTTTCTGTCTCTTATTTCTATATCAAACTCTTACAGAAGCAACACCCATCTTATGAGCCTGGGTTTTGAATCCTGCTTTGTGAGTAGATATTTAAGAGCAGCATGGTCAGTATACACAATCACCTTTGATCCTACTAAGTATGATCTAAACTTGTCAATGGCATAAACCACTGCAAGAAATTCTTTTTCTGTGGTTGTGTAATTTTTCTGGGCATCATTTAAAATGCGGCTAGCATAATAAATGACATGCAGAAGCTTGTCATGCCTTTGTCCCAGTACTGCACCAATGGCGTGATCACTAGCATCACACATTTGCTCAAATGGTAATGTCCAGTCTGGTGCAGAAATAACTGGTGCTGTGACCAGCTTGGCTTTCAGCGTTTCAAACGCCTGCAGACACTCTGTGTCAAACACAAATGGCGTGTCAGCAGCTAGCAGATTGCTCAGAGGTTTAGCGATTTTTGAAAAATCCTTTATAAACCTCCTATTGTAACTGTTCTTGTAGGAATCAGTTCATTCTTTTCATTATGAACCACTGTCATGCCTCCCTTTTTGGGGACAACTTGAACAGGGCTCACCCAGGGGCTATCGGAAATAGGATAAATAATCCCAGCCTCTAGTAATTTGGTGACCTCTTTCTGCACCACTTCTTTCATGGCTGGATTTAGCCGCCTCTGTGGTTGAACCACTGGTTTAGCATTATCCTCCAATAAGATTTTGTGCATGCATCTAGCTGGGCTTATGCCCTTAAGGTCACCTATGGACCACCCAAGAGCTGTCTTGTGTGTCCTTAGCACTTGAACAAGTGCTTCCTCTTCCTGTGGATTTAAAGCAGAGCTTATGATCACCGGAAAAGTGTCACCTTCTCCTATAAATGCATATTTCAGGGATGGTGGTAATGGTTTGAGATCGGGTTTAGGAGGTTTTCCCTCTTCTTGAGGAAATCTCAGAGGCTCTTTCATTTCCTCTGAATCCTCCAAATCAGGCTGAACATCTTTAAAGATGTCTTCCAACTCTGATTCGAGACTCTCAGCCATGTTGATCTCTTCTACCAAGGAGTCAATAAGATCAACTTTTATGCAGTCTTTTGATGTGTCTAGATGCTGCATGGCTTTGACAGCGTTCAACTTAAACTCATCATCATTGACTCTCAGGGTTATTTCTCCCAGTTGGACATCAATGAGAGTTCGTCCAGTTGCTAGGAAGGGTCTTCCTAGAATGAGAGTGGCACTCTTGTGCTCCTCCATTTCCAGCACTACAAAGTCAGTGGGAAAGGCGAATGGCCCATCTCTGACAATCATGTCTTCAATCACGCCTGATGGGTATTTAATGGAGCCATCAGCAAGTTGGAGACATATCCGGGTTGGTTTAACTTCTTCAGTTAAACCAAGCTTTCTAATAGTGGATGCAGGTATTAGGTTGATGCTTGCCCCAAGATCACATTTCTTTGCAAGGTATGGAGAACTGGAGGTCCTATCCTAGTTATCCTTATCAATTGTGATGAGAATTGGATTCTTCCCCCACCTTATTAACCTCTAACTATGAAGGTAAGTTAAGTGGACAAATTAATTCCAATTTTCAATCAACAATGAGTTTGATAACTCAAGAGTTACCAAGGTCTCAACCAAAGCCAAAAGAGAAAAATCCAAATTATTTATATAATAAAAAGGAGCAATCATAAGTCTGAAATACCTCAAAAATATATTAAATAGAAAATCAATCTAAACATAGAGAGTCATAAATAAAATTGAGAAAAGAAATAAAAGAACATTGAACCTGGGATTGAGAGTCACTCTAAAACTAAGAGAAATCCTAAATCCTAAACCTAAGAGAGAGGAGAGAACCTCTCTCTCTAAAAACTACATCTACTCCTAAAATTATGAATTGTGAGAGCCCTCTTTATGAATGGATGCATTTCTCCATTTTATAGCCTCTAATCTGTATTTTCTGGGCCGAGAACTGGGTCAGAAACAGTCCAGAATTCGCTGGTTTTGAATTTTAATGCGCTGATTTCCGTCACTGCGACGCGGCCACATGGATCACGCGGTAGCGTCACCTAGCGCCAGGGAAACTATATCATATTATATACCAAATCGAAGCCCCGGACGTTAGCTTTTCAACGCAACTGAAACCGCATCGTTTGGACCTCTGTAGCTAAAGTTATAGCCGTTTGAGTGCAGAGAGGTCAGGCTAGACAGCTTAGCAATTTCTCCAACTTCTTGCATTCCTTTCCACTTTTGCATGCTTTCTTTCCATCCTCCAAGCCATTCCTACCTTATAATATCTGAAAACACTTAACACACATATCAAGGCATCTAATGGTAATAAGAGAGGATTAATAATAAGCAAATATAAGATCAAAGAAGCATGTTTTCAATCAAAACACATAATTAGGAAGGCAAATGTAAAACCATGCAAATAGTATGAATAAGTGGGTAAAGAGTTGATGAAATCCACTCAATTGAGCACAAGATAAACCATAAAATAGTAGTTTATCAACCTCCCCACACTTAAACATTAGCATGTCCTCATGTTAAGCTCAAGAGAAACTATAAAGAAATGAAGAGGAATGGTAGAATGCATGAAATGCAACCTATCTATATGAATGCAAAATATTTCTACCTACTTGGTTAAAAGTAAATAAATTCTTCAAGAATAAATATGAACTGGATTTCACTAACTTAAATCATGAAATGAAAAGCAAGTAAACTTGTAAGAAGATAGCTCATGAAAGCAGGGAACATAGAATTAAGCACTGAACCCTCACTGGTAGTGTATATCACTCTAACTCTCAAGTGTCTAGGGTCAATCACTCTACTCTTCTCTAATCATGCTTTCTAAATCTTGTTCTTCATCTAGCCAAGCTCTCACCTAACATATATACACTCTATATAACTTTAAAATCATACCTAGCTACCCATAATTCCCACTTTTGTATGATTCCCATACTCATGTACCAAATTTTTCTTTTTTAATTTATCACATGTGCATTGATTTTTCATTAACTTAACATTGGGGTAATTTTGTCCCCTTATTTATTTATCTATATTATATTTTTTTTTCTTTTTCTCTTTTTTTCTTTTTTTTTATTTTTTTTATTTTTTTAATTTTTTTATTTTTAAATCATAAAAGCAAACATAACTTATCAATGCACATGGATTCTTCATTATTTTTCTATTTTGGTTTTTCATGAGTAGGTTCCCAAATTCCCAATATTCAAATAAATTAAATACATTCCCTTATTACCCAATGTTCCCACACTTAGTTGATGCACAATTTCTATCTTAAGCTAACCAAAGATTCACTTGGGATTTTTTAATTTGTTTTTCTGCTTAAGGCTAGTAATGTGGTTATAGAACAAGAGGGGATTAAAAGCTCAAGGGGCTAACAAAGGTGATGTAAAAGGTAGGCTTATTTGGGATAAGTGAGTTAATAATAAATAATGGCCTCAATCATATGCAAGCATGTAAATATACTAAATAATGGACATATAGAATGGAACAAAAAATAGATTACAATCATAGAGAAGGAAACACACAGGAATAAAATATTTATGGTTAAATAATGTAACCATATAAATAAGCTCAAATCTCACAGGTTGTGTGTTCTTTGGCTTAAAAGCCACGTTCCAAATACAACTTCAAACAAGTTTTAATATAAAATTTTATTCAAATTAGTGAAATTCTCTAAAAATTTTCTTGAAAAAGAAAATATTACTTCAACCAAGTGGTAAAATATGCAAGAAAATCAAATAATCATGCAATCAAACATGCAAATGCAACAATTAACAAGGGAAATAAAATATTGGTGTTTGAGAAGAAAATACTAACCCGTGGAGATCGGTATTGACCTCCCCACACTCAAAGATTGCACCGTCCTCGGTGCATGCTAAGATGTACAAGTGGATGGGCTGCTCCAACTGATGCCTTTCTCTATAGATTGTGCAGATTGACTTGCCTGTCTCCCCATGTAAACGTCTTCCGGTTCTCTTCCGGGTGGCCATCCTGAAAGAAAAAGGGAAGAAGAGTAACCCAGAAATAAAGATAGGAAAATAAACAAAACATGGGTTGGTTGATGTCAAATAATGAGGGTCTCAATTACATGGTAGCTACAACATGCAAGTGAGAAAACAATAGAAGCACATGGCATACCAGTGGTGCAAAAATTTGCAACAATGGAGAAGAGAATGGGGAAGGAGAGATAATATAAATTCATGTTAATGCAAAAGTAATACTGATATAAAATATTGGCATTGATTTAAATAATATTACTCAATCAGAACTAAACAAGTCATTAAGCACCAAGAAAATACCAGAAAAGATGTAACAGTTGAATAAGAACATTTGAACACCAATAATAATTTTAGAAAAATAAAAATATGCAATGAATGAAAGTATGCAAATAATTTAAATAAAATAGAATGGAAGTGAGAGAAAATAGGAAAGGAAGAAGAAAGAAATAAGAAAAGATAAGACGAATAAGGATTCGGAGAAGAAAAGATAAGAAAATTGGCACTAATCTCGATAGGTTGTGCGACGCCGGCGACGCGGTCGCGTGGGTGACGCGGTCGCGTGGTGCGCAATAAGGTTAGGTGACGCGGACGCGTGGGTCACGCGATCGCGTGACTCGATTTGTGCTAGTAGCGCGAGTGCAGCCTCGCGATCGCACAACTCTCTGTTCGAAACTCTTTTTGCCGAAAATCTGGGTGACGCGATCGCGTGGGGCATGCGATCGCGTGAGTGACCATCATGGGGATATGACGCGGATGCGTAGGGCACGCGTTCGCGTGGTGAGGCTTGGGCTACCAGCATGAGTCCAGCCCAACTCCAGCTCAACTTTCGGCCATACACCCTTTTTACGCCGATTTCAGGTCACGCGGCTGCATGGGTCACGCGGTCGTGTGGGAGGCCATTATTCCCATATGACGCGGTCACGTGGGACAAATTGTGCCACTGGCACACCTCCAGCCTCGCTCCAGCGTAACTCTCTGTTCGTTTTTATTTTCTCTTCTCTCCTTGCGGACGCGTCGCTGATGCGGTCGCGTATCGTGGCACTTTTTTTTTTTTTTAATCTGAAAAATGCAGAATGCAGTGTTAATATGAATGTGATGCAAAACTCCAAGTTCAATATAACAAAACAAAATAAAATTAAAAAACAAATAAAACTAAATAAAAATGAAAAAGGAACAATCATACCATGGTGGGTTGTCTCCCACCTAGCACTTTTAGTTAAAGTCCTTAAGTTGGACATTTGGTGAGCTTCCTGTTATGGTGGCTTGTGCTTGAACTCATCCAGGAATCTCCACCAATGTTTGTGATTCCAGTGTCCTCCGGGATCCCAAAGTAAGCATGTAAAGCCCTTAAGAAGCTTCAAAAAGATTCTTAGGCTCCCGGGGTGTTGGATGTCAGAACAGATCCCAGGATCCCAAATCTTGCTTTTACACCCATCTTTGTCGGGATCTGTATTTTTCCAGCCGGGTGATAAGTAATTTGAATTCTCACTGCAGCTACCAAACAGCTTTCTAGACCCATTCAATTGAGCTCTTCACCAACCTTTGTGTTTAAACTCAAAGCTTCCAACCATAATGAACCTTGCAGGACAGTTCTTACTACTGACCATCTTCCTCTTACTCTTAATGCCACAAAGAGCTCTAAGTTGACCATCCATCTCCAATAGCCCATATTCAAGTGGGATTAGAAAGCTAAGGGATATGAAATTTACCCACTTGAATGTTGTGAAGGATGATGGCAACTTAGGGGGAGGTATTTTTAATGAAATTGCAAGCTCCACTCCCTTGTGCTCTTCTTTGACATCTTCCACCTCTTTGTAAGCTTCTTCAATTTCAACCTCTTCCACGTCTTCAACCAGGGTATGCTTTGGAGGTTGTACACCCTCCTCAACATCAAATGCAACCATCTTGGAAAGAGGCTCTATGTCTTGACTTTCCCATGGAGGTTCAGCATCTCGCAAGTCTTCAACCACTTTTTCCTCTTTAATAATTACTGCTTTGTCCAGTAGTTTTAATATAAAATCATACTCATCCTTGATGATTTTCTTTCCATGACAACTCTTTTCAACTGTTCTTTCATCTTCAAGGGTCCTTACTACCTTCACCTTTAGGGCCTTCTCTAGCTCCTTATGAAGTATGGATTCGCGAAGATGATTCCTTCTTTCCTGTTCCATATCGATAGCATAATCGGGATCATCTTGCTCTTGGATTGATGGATGTGGGTGCTCTTCCATGGATGGTGGTGATGGGATGGAGAGATTATTCTGTGGTTGACAAGGAAGTGCACTAGAGCTTGAGGGTTGATTGTTGAAGGTATTCGGTGGTCTGATTTGGGTGAAGAGAGCTTGTATAGTAGAGTTTAGATCAGCAAGTGCTTTCTCCATGGAGGTTTGGGGTGGATCTATGTATGGTTCATTTGGTTCATAAGGTGGTTGGTATCGTGGATGAGGGTTTGGGTCATATGGAGGTGAATGGTGGAAAAGGGCTTGTGAGTTTGGTGGTCCAAAGTTATGTTGAGGAAAGGGTTCATAGGCAAATGGTGGTGGTTGTTGATAGTCCATTGGAGGTGGTTGTTGCCATGGGGATTATCAAATTCTTGTGGCTCCTCCCATCTTTAATTGTTCCAACCTTGATGCCTGTTCTCATTGTAATTTCTTCTTCCTGCAACATTATTGTAACCAGACTCGTAGCCAAAGGGGTGAGAGTTCATAGTAGAAAATAAAAATTAAAAAAATAAAAATAAAAATAAATTTAAATTAAAAGGTTATTTAAATTTTGAATTTGAAAATTAAATTTTGAAATTTGAATTTTTAATGAGGAAAGAGAAAAACAATAAAATGACACCAAATTTCAAATTTTTAGATTAAAACGAAGAAAACAACTAAGAACAGCTTGAAGGTCAAGATGAACGTGAAGAACAACTTGAAGATCAAGATGAACACTAAGAACAAATTTTTGAAAATTTTTTTTTAATAACTAAATAAAAACAAAATAACCTCTTAATTTATGGAAAAGCAAAAAACAAAAACAAAAATAAAAACAAATAAACAAGCAAAAAAATCAAAAAAAATATTTACAATAACCAATAATAAGGCACACATTTGCAATTCCCCGGCAACGGCGCCATTTTGACGTTAGGATTTTTGCCAGTAAAGAATGCCATAAAAATAGTCGCGTTGTAGATATAGTCTCTAAACCGACAGAAATTCCTTCGTACAACCGTTTTGGTTGTCACAAGTAACAAACCCTTTTGAAATTGATAACTGAGTATTCAAACCTCGGGTCGTCTTCTCAAGGAATTGCAGGGAGGTATGTTCTTATTATTGGTTATGGAGATTGTAAATTTGGGGGTTTGAGAAATTTGGAGTTTGGGCAATGTGCACAGGTATATTTAAATGACAAGTAAAATAAATTAACAATAATAAAATCTCTTGGCAAGGTATAGAGAACTGGAGGTCCTATCCTAGTTATCCTTATCAATTGTGATGAGAATTGGATTCTTTCCCCACCTTATTAACCTCTAACTATGAAGGTAAGTTAAGTGGACAAATTAATTCCAATTTTCAATCAACAATGAGTTTGATAACTCAAGAGTTACCAAGGTCTCAACCAAAGCCAAAAGAGAAAACTCCAAATTATTTATATAATAAAAAGGAGCAATCATAAGTCTGAAATACCTCAAAAATATATTAAATAGAAAATCAATCTAAACATAGAGAGTCATAAACAAAATTGAGAAAAGAAATAAAAGAACATTGAACCTGGGATTGAGAGTCACTCTAAAACTAAGAGAAATCCTAAATCCTAAATCCTAATCCTAAGAGAAAGGAGAGAACCTCTCTCTCTAAAAACTACATCTACTCCTAAAATTATGAATTGTGAGAGCCCTCTTTATGAATGGATGCATTCCTTCACTTTATAGTCTCTAATCTGTTTTTTCTAGGTCGAGAACTGGGTCAAAAACAGTCCAGAATTCACTGGTTTTGAATTTTAATGTGCTGATTTCCGTCACTGCGACGCGGCCGCATGGATTACGCGGTCGCATCGTATAGCGTCAGGAAAACTATATCATATTATATATCAAATCAAAGCCCCGGACGTTAGCTTTCCAACGCAACTGGAACCGCGTCGTTTGGACCTCTGTAGCTAAAGTTATAGCCGTTTGAGTGCAAAGAGGTCAGGCTGGACAGCTTAGCAATTTCTCCAACTTCTTGCATTCCTTCCACTTTTGCATGCTTTCTTTCCATCCTCCAAGCCATTCCTGCCTTATAATACCTGTTCCTGGCATTTGAACGCCATAACTGTGCTTCTTTTGGGCATTCAACGCCAGATCCTTGCTTGTTTCTGGCGTTGAACGCCAGTCCTGAGCATGGTCTAGGCGTTCAGCGCTAGTCCTCCACCCAACTTCTGGCGTTTTAGCGCCAGAATTATTTTTCCTTGGGCTCTTACTGTCCTCAGATAGATTTTGGGTGGTTTTCTCATTTCTTGGTTTCCTGCTGCTTTGAAGTGGGGTATTTAGTGCTTTCCCACTTCTTAGTTGAACTGCTTGGCATTCTTCTGTTATTTGTTTTGACAGCTGCTGCCTTGTTTGCTTTAATTGTACTTCCATTTTTATATTAGCCATCCTTGTCTCTTGTAGTTTATCCTTGAATTCAGCTAACTGCTTTGTTAGAAAATCCAATTGCTGATTGAATTCAGCAGCTTGCTCTGCAGGACTGAGTTCAGCAGTTACTGTTTTTAGCCTCTTCTTTCATGGAAGGGTCACTGCTTAAGTACAGATGCTGATTTCTAGCAATTGTATCAATGAGCTCTTGAGCTTCTTCAATTGTCTTTCTCATGTGGATAGATCCACCAGCTGAGCAATCTAAAGAGATCTGAGCTCTTTCTGTAAGCCCATAATAGAAGATGTCTAACTGAACCCACTCTGAAAACATTTCAGAGGGGCATTTTCGTAGCATCTCTCTGTATCTCTCCCAGGCATCATAAAGAGATTCATTATCTCCTTGTTTAAAGCCTTGGATGTCCAGCCTTAGCTGTGTCATCCGTTTTGGAGGAAAGTATTGATTCAGGAATTTTTCTGTCAGCTGTTTCCATGTCCTTATGCTAGCCTTAGGTTGGTTATTTAACCACCTCTTGGCTTGATCTTTTACAGCAAATGGAAACAGTAGTAATCTGTAGACATCCTGATCTACCTCCTTATCATGTACTGTGTCAGCAATTTGTAAAAACTGTGCAAGAAACTCTGTAGGTTCTTCCTGTGAAAGACCGGAATACTGGCAGCTTTGCTGCACCATGATAATGAGCTGAGGATTCAACTCAAAGCTACTGACTCCAATGGAGGGTATGCAGATACTACTCCCATATGAAGCTGTAGAGGGGTTAGCATATGACTCCAGAGTCCTCCTGGACTGTTCATTTCCACTTAGATCCATGATGGAGAAAGGGAGATGATGTAAAATAAAAATTTTATTTTTATTTATTTATTTATTTATTTAATTATTTCGAAAATAAAATAAATTAAAATAAAATAAATAAAAATAGGTGAAGATTTTTCGAAAAAATGAGGAGAGAGAAAGTGGTTAGGAAGTTTTGAAAAAGATATGATTTGAAAAAGATTTTAAATTTTTGAAAAAAATCTGAATTTTAAAAATAATTTTCGAAAATTTGTTTTTAAAAATAGAGAGAAAAGATATTTTTGAATTTAAAAAGGAAAGAGAGAAATAATAAGATAGCCCAAGATTTAAAATTTTTAGATCTAATGCTCCTTGTTTTTGAAAATTTTGGAGGGAAAACACCAAGGAACACCAAACTTAAAAATTTTAAGATCAAGACGCAAGGAAAACTCAAGAACACTTTGAAGAAAGAACACCAAACTTAAAATTTTTAGAAAACCAAAATAAAATTTTTGAAAAACAAAGGAAAACCAACAAGAAAACACCAAACTTAAAGTTTGGCACGAGATTTAATAGAAAAATTATTTTTGAAAAATTTTTGAAAAGAAAATATAAGACTCTGACCCAAAAGACAAAAATTTCCTAATCTAAGCAACAAGATTCACCGTCAGTTGTTCAAACTCAAACAATCCCCGGCAATGGCGCCAAAAACTTGGTGCACCAATTGTAAATCACACTTTTTACAACTCGTACCACTAACCAGCAAGTGCACTGGGTCGTCCAAGTAATACCTTACGTGAGTAAGGGTCGATCCCACGGAGATTGTTGGCTTGAAGCAATCTATGGTTATCTTGTAACTCTTAGTCAGGAAAACAATAAAATAATTCACTTATCAAATTTGATTGCAAGGAATAAAGGGCAGAACACAAATTATACTTGTATGCAATGATGGAGAATATGTTGGAGTTTTGGAGATGCTTTGTCTTCTGAAATTCTGCTTTCCTCTGTTTTCTGATTCACGCACGCACGTCCTCCTATGGCAAGCTGTGTGTTGGTGGATCACCGTTGTCAATGGCTACCATCCATCCTTCCAGTGAAAAGGGACCAAATGCGCTGTCACCGCATGGCTAATCATCTGCAGGTTCTCAATCGTACTGGAATAAGATTTGCTATCCTTTTGCGTCTGTCACTACGCCCAGCACTCTCGAGTTTGAAGCTCGTCACAGTCATTCAATCCCTGAATCCTACTCGGAATACCACAGACAAGGTTTAGACTTTCCGGATTCTCTTGAATGTTGCCATCAATCTAGCTTATACCACGAGGATTCTGATTAAGAGATCCAAGAGATATTCATTCATTCTATAGTGGAACGGAAGTGGTTGTCAGGCACGCGTTCGTGGGGGAATGATGATGATTGTCACGTTCATCATATTCACATTGAAGTGCGAATGGATATCTTAGATAGGAACACGCATGTTTGAATGGAAAACAGAATTACTTGCATTAATTCATTGAGACACAGTAGAGCTCCTCACCCCCAACAATGGAGTTTAGAGACTCATGCCGTCAAAAGGTACAAAGTTCAGATCTAGAATGTCATGAGGTGCAAAACAAGTCTCTAAAAGTTGTTTAAATACTAGACTAGTAAACTAGGTTTACAGAAAATGAGTAAACTAAGATGGATGGTGCAGAAATCCACTTCTGGGGCCCACTTGGTGTGTGCTGGGGCTGAGACTTAAGCTAATCACGTGTGTAGGGCTGTTTTGGGCGTTCAACGCCAGCTTTGGATCCTTTTCTGGCGTTGAACTCCAACTTGTAACTTGTTTCTGGCGCTGGACGCCAGACAGCAGCATGGAACTGGCATTGAACGCCAGTTTACGTCATCTATCCTTGAGCAAAGTATAGACTATTATATATTGCTGGAAAGCCCTAGATGTCTACTTTCCAACGCAATTGAAAGCGCGCCATGTGGAGTACTGTAGCTCCAGAAAATTTACTTTGAGCGCAGGGAGGTCAGAATCCAACAGCATCAGCAGTCCTTTTTCAGCCTGAATCAGATTTTTGCTCAGCTCCCTCAATTTCAGCCAGAAAATACCTGAAATTACAGAAAAATACACAAACTCATAGTAAAGTCCAGAAATATGAATTTTTCCTAGAAACTAATGAAGATAAACTAAAAACTAACTAAAACATACTAAAAACTATATGAAATTACCCCCAAAAAGCGTATAAAATATTCGCTCATCAAAGATGTTGTGGAACCCACTGGTCCTGAGAGGCTAGGGAATTCAAATTCTCTGCCCTCTTTATGGGCATTGAACGCCCAGCTTATGCTCCATAGCTGGCATTTAACACCAGCCTATTGCTCAACTCAGGGCATTGCCCAGGAGGGACCTACCTCCTTCCTGGCGTTCAACGCCAGGTCTTCTGCCTCTGTTGGGCATTGAACACCCAGCCTCTACTCTAGGGCTAGCGTTCAACGCAAGTAATGTTACTCCTTGTGGGCGTTGAACGCCCACTCTACCTTCTTGTCTGGCATTCAACGCCAGTAAGACATGTACTCCAGGGTATTCTATTTCCACTTCTGAACGTTTCTGTCTCTGTTCTGACTAATGCACATGATCATGAACCTAAAGAAAATAATTAAGAAAAACAAATTCAAAGAAAAACATAAATAATACTATGGTTGGGTTGCCTCCCAACAAGCACTTCTTTAACGTCACTAGCTTGATGGTTAGCTCCTTAC
This sequence comes from Arachis ipaensis, assembly GCF_000816755.2. Taxonomy (NCBI): domain Eukaryota; kingdom Viridiplantae; phylum Streptophyta; class Magnoliopsida; order Fabales; family Fabaceae; genus Arachis; species Arachis ipaensis. The sequence goes on from NC_029792.2 coordinate 75,057,808, forward strand.
GGAGATGGATATGAGCTGAGAATTTCGCCCCTTACAGTGAACTTTCTTCTTGTCTTCTCATGGATGAGCTCCACATGCTCCAGAGATAAGACACGTCTCACTGTATGTGGTATGACTCGTTTCTTGGTGAAGACAACTCTCATGCCAGGTGAGATGCCTTCAGTGGGGATCTTTTTGTCCCTCTAGCCTTTAAGTACTTTCTTCTTAGTACCTTTGGTCTCAGTGCTCGTTGAACGCCAGTTTTGGGCCTTTAATTATAAAGCAAAGTATAGATTATTATATATTTCTAGAAAGCCCTGGATGCTAGATTTCTGTAGCCATTGAGAATGCTCCATTTGAACTTCTGTAACTCTAGAAAAACTCTTTTGAGTGCAAGGAGGTCAAATCCTGACAGCATCTACAGTGCTTTCTCTGCCTCTAAATAAGACTTTTGCTCCAGCTCCTCAATTTTAGCCAGAAAATACCTGAAATTGCATAAAAATGCACAAATTCATAGTAGAATCCAAAAATGTGAATTTTTCACTAAAACCTATGAAAATATAATAAAACTTAAATAAAACATACTAAAAACTATATGAAAACGATGCCAAAAAGCGTTTAAAATATCCGCTCATCAGTTACCTAGAACTCGAGCTGGTTATGATGTTGTTTGGTTGATTGTGGATCGACTAACAAGGTCGGATCACTTTCTCCCTATTCGCATGAGCTGTACGTTGGAGGAGCTTCCGGATGGATCTAGCATCCGTAGGTCAGTTACTCCAGCGCCCTCACCTGATCCTGTCGACAGCTCGGGAAATACCTCTCACGCACCACGGTTGTCTCTTAACCACGCAATGACCTTCCCAAAATGGGTGATAATATAATGCAGAAAGCAGAATCTCAAAGGGAACCCCATCCAGGGGATATGCAGATAGAGCGCCCAAGACTTGGCAGGGAACGGGACCGTGATTCTGAACAGAAACAGACAAGATAGACAAGAGGAAAGCAAGGCCAAGAAGCACCTTGATAGACTCCTCCCTCTCCCATTGACTAAGAAGGGGGGAGCAACATAGAAAGTTCCTTGAAGTCGAGAAGATTATCTTGCAAGCAGGCCACCCCCTTTCAAACTCCATGGAACATGTTATTCCCACTCCTCTTGAGCCGTATGCTGTCCTGTCCTCAGCTAAACTAAGCCAGGTGGTAGAACCTGTTTGTTACAAAGATACCTCCGATAAGACGGTTTAGGAAAGTGCTAACAGGGGCAAAAGACTAGCATCAGATTTATTTGTCTACTTCTCTTCCTCAACAACAGGTAATACCAGTCCTTCCCTGCTCTTGTCTTGTTGTCGTGTCAATCAAGGCCATGCATATATACAGATGATTGATTCTTTTGGATTCCTCCTTTAGAGTAAGGCATTAAGCCTATTTGACGGAGTGGCGGGGAAAGTCAAGCCTTACCTTACTGTTGCAAGTCTTTTCGTGTGCATGTCTGCTTTCTTTTTTCTACAAAACGGCTCTTTCACGCATTACCTAGCTGAATAACTTATCTTAGTCCGCCTTTTAGGTTGTTATTTTTCCTCATTGAGGAAATTACCAGTCTTAGGAATGTGTGCCTTCTTATCCGGATCTATCTACACTGTCTCATCTCATACAAAGCGTATCTGAAAGAAGGGCATGCTTGTATATTAAGAAGATTGTGAGGTTGCAGGGCATACCTCCCACCATTATATCCGACAGAGATCCTCGATTCACATCAAGATTTTTTGGAGCCTTCCAACGGGTATTTGGGACTCAATTAAGCTTGAGTACTGCGTATCACCCTCAAACAGATGGTTAGTTGGAGCAAACAATTGAAACCCTAGATATTATGCTGAGGGCTTGTGTTCTGGACCAGCCGGCGAGCTGGGATCGGTATATGCCACTAGTAGAGTTTGCATACAACAATAGATACCATGCGAGCATTGGAATAGCTCTGTATGGGAGGAAGTGTCAATCTCCAATATGCTAGTATGAGACTGGAGAGAAAAGCTTGTTGGGGCCTGAAATGATAGCTGAAACCACTGAGAAGATAAGGAAAATCCGAAGCCGAATGCTTGTCGCTCAAAGTCGTCAGAAGAGCTATGTTGATCAAAGGTAGAAACCTCTAGAATTTTAGGAAGGAGAGCATGTGTTCCTAAGGGTTACTCCGATAACTAGAGTGGGTAGAGCAATCCAGACGAAGAAGCTGAATCTCTGTTATATCAGACCATTCGAAATTCTGAAGAGGATTGGGCCGATAGCCTATAGGATTGCTTTACCGCCGCATCTTTCGAACTTACACGACGTGTTTCATGTGTCGCAGGTTCGGAAGTATACTCCTGATGCAAGTCATGTTCTGGAACCGGAATTGGTTCAAGTAAGAGAAGATCTGACATTTCCAATAATCCTGGTTAGGATTGATGACACCAGCATCAAACGATTGCACGAAAAGGAAGTATCATTGGTGAAAGTAGCTTGGAGTCAGGCTGGTATCGAAGAACATACTTGGGAACTCGAATCAGATATACGGAAGGATTACCCACACCTCTTTTCAGGTAACTAAATCTGAATTTTGAGGTCAAAATTCTTAATTAGATGGGTAGGATGTAAACTCCATAAAATTAGTGAATATTTAATCAATAAATTAATTTTTAATTAAAGATATTATAATTGTGAATTTTATAGTTTAATAGGATAGAGCTAATTAAAATAAGAATTTTGACACTAATTTCAAAGAATTAAGCCCAAGATTGGGCCAAACGAGCCAAACGGGTCAAACCGGGCCCAAAATGGGCCCAAGGCCCAACTCATCAGCCCAAAACATTTCAAGAACACTCGTTCTTCTTCCCCCATTCAGCACAAACACTGAAGCAAACTCAAGGACAAGGGGGAAGACAATAAAACCATAACATCATATCAAACCACCATATCTTCTCACTCCGAGCTCCAATCGCTGCACCATTTGCAGCCACACGACCACTGCATCAAGCTCTACGAATCTATCAGAACAATTTTATAGGTAAGCCTCACTCTCACTCTAGTTGTTCTACCCCTTGAATTTTAAACTTTGTGAGTATATATATTGAGATTTTGTTGGTTTTAGTACTTTAAGTTCGATTTAGCTTGCGAGAATTGTTGGGCTTGGTTCATTAGGTCCGTGGGCACAGTAAGAATTCTCAACCCATAGTGAATTCATTGATTATGAGTGTGGGTATTGAATTTTGTATATACATATATATGTGATATGAAGAAATTGGAAATGTTGGAATCTTAATTGGAAGCTTGGAGTTGGAACTAGTTGCTGAATTTTGGTGTTGAGGCTTGCAATCTTGCCTAAGTTGGTTGTCTTGGGTTATACAAGGAAATCGGCCAAGGTATTATTTTGGTTTCTCATATTTAATATATAATGTCTTGTGAAATCTTAGGCTAGATGACCATTGGATAGGTTGGAATGATAAAGTATGTTAAATGCTTAGTATTTTTGTTAATGATTGATGATATAGATTGAGCATGTGTTGGTGATCATTGTTATGATGGAAATAGAATGCTAAATGGTGATTGAATAGATGATGAATTGTTGATGATCTTGTTGATTAAAGTGTGGAATTTAGGTATCAGATTGTGTAATATTGAGGTATGAATGATTGTGGTAGGATGTGGAGATTTTGGTATTGTATATGGTGTGTTCTGGTGCTGATTTTTATGTATGGCAGGTTGGTTTTGAATTGGTTTTGGTAAGAATAGAGGTTTATGAGCTTTTGTGAAAAATTTATTTTTGGCCGAACTTCGGCGAGCCATAACTCATATGAAAATTGGGTCCGTGAAGTTTATGCCGTTCGAAGAACGAATGAAAAATGTTTTAAAACGAAAAGTTATGCACGTCGGAAGTTTTGAGTGCGAAGTTGAAATTCTGTAGCATTCAACATTTTTGCCACTCTGCATATCATGCGTGCACAACCACCTGCACGCGATGCGACCAACCCTTCCGGGTTTGGCATCTCGCGTACGCGGGAAAGGTGCATACATACGCGAGTGACGTATGANATCAATATTTTATTACTATTTAGCTACTCTGAATGCTACTTTGAGTTGTGTGCAATTCTTTTTATTTCAAGTAGCATTCGGATGGATTTGATGGAGTTTCATAGAAGAAGAGTAGAAAGTGAATGATGCTGTCAAGCCAGACCTCCTTGCACTCCAACGGGAATACCTTGAGCTACAGAGGTCCAATTGATGTGATTCTAATAGCATTGGAAAGCTAACTTCTAGAGCTTTCCAACAAAGTATAATAGTATACACTTATTCTCCAACCTGTTCGGCCATAGTGGCGGCTAACTTGGCTTTTCCCAAGTTAGGCACCGAAAGAAGAACCTGTGCTCCAAAAGCTTGCTGCCAAGGCAGCGTCTTTCCCAAGTTAGGCAACAGGAAGACAAAAGCACATGAGTACAGGCGGCCAAGGTAGCACCTAACTTCACTTTCTTAAAGTTAGGCGCCAGTTAAAAAGGGAGCAGTGGTCCCCCTTCCATCTACTTGATGCTGCACGATTGTTTTTTATTTAATTTTGATTAAAACTTTTATTTTAATTACAAATAAGAAAGGATATTATTTAGTTTTAGAAAATATATTTTACATTTATTAGGATTAGATATAAAAAGAAAAAGATTTAGCACTTCGGGATTTTCTCTTCTCTCTTACCTCATTCCACAATTTACAGTTTTTCAGAATCCTCAGTTTCTCTCGGAACTATGAGCAACTAAACATCCACTGTTATGGTTAGGAGCTCTGTTTATTGTATGGATTGATACTATTATTCTTCTATTTTAATTTCAAGAATTTGTTTTCGTTCTTCATCTTATGAATCTGGGTGGAACGAAAGTGTGACCCTTATTTTATTTGAGTTCTTGTTAGGGTTTAGGGTTTCTGTGGCACATAAACTAGTTCTGAACTTAACCCTCTAATCGGAATCAAGTGACCAAGGAATTGGAAGTTGATGAAGGTTAGAGGACACTAAAATGATCTAAGGAATTAGGGTTTAGTCACATATAGTTTGCCATGAATTCAATCTTGCATGATTAAAATAGTTGGTAAGAAAAGTTAATCTGGAAAATAAACATCTCTAAAACCTTAACTGTTTTCTCATATAATCTTCACACCAATTTACTGCTTGCTTTATTAATTCTCTGAATTTACTGTTTAATGCTATTGAACTCTCAACATCATTTTCTATTTGTCTTACTAAGTAAATCACCCAACCATTGTTGCTTGATCTATCAATCCTCGTGGGATCGACACTCACTCACCTGAGATATTACTTGGTACGACCTGGTGCACTTACCAGTAGGTTTGTGGACTTCAAATTCAGCACCAAATTTTTGGCACCGTTACCGGGGATTGACTATGATTGACAACTATTAGTTGTTTGATTGCTTAGATTAGGCATTTTAGCTTTAATTTTATTTAATTTTGCCCTTTAATTTTTGAAATTTATTGCAACTATTTTTCCTTAATTTCTAAAATTAAGTTTGGTGTTACCTAGTTATTTTTATTTTAATTTTCTTGTTCAAATTTTTTTATATAAAATTCGAAATTTTCACTTTAATTTTATTTATAATTTTTGAAATTTTTTCTTTAATTATTTAGTTGTTCTATTTTATTTCTTTTACACAGGTTACCTCACTGGGAATTTTCTGCACTCTGACGTAGAGATTCCCATCTTTTCTTATTTTTTGTTTCTTTATGAGCAGGAACAGGAACAAGGAACTTCTTATAGATTTTGATCCTGAACCTGAGAGGACCTTGAGACGGCAGTTGCAACAAGCTAGACTCTATAAATCTGGTGAAAATATCAGTAATACTTTTGCAAAAGAAACTGAGGAGCTCACAATGGATCCTAACCACAACAATACTGTCAATGCCAATGTGGTAAATCAGAATGAGAATGAATAACCTAGAAGGATGCTTAGCTCATACACTGCTCCCAATCCTAATTTCTATGGGAACAGTATTGTGGTGCCTCCTATAGCTGCAAATAACTTTGAGCTGAAGCCTCAGTTAGTCACTCTAGTGCAGTAAAACTGTTAGTATTATGGACTCCCGCAAAAAGATACAAACCAATTCATCTCTAACTTCCTACAGATTTGTGACACTGTGAAATCAAATGGAGTGAATCCTGAGGTTTACAAGCTCATGCTCTTTTCATTTGCTGTGAGGGATATAGCAAAGTAGTGGCTTGATTCCCAGCCCAAGGAGAGCCTAAAAACTTGGGATAACGTAGTCAATGGATTTTTGTCCAAATTCTTCCCACCACAGAAGCTGACTAAGCTAAGGGTGAAAGTTCAGACCTTCAGGTAGAGAGATGGTGAGACCCTCTATGAAGCCTAGGAGAGGTACAAGCTGATGACCAGGAAGTGCCCTCCTAACATGTTTTCCGAATGGACCAAGCTGGAGATCTTTTATAATGGCCTTTGTGAAATGGCCAAAATGTGTTTAGACAATTTTGCAGGTGGTTCATTGCACATGAAGAAGATGCCTGAAGAGACTGCTGAGCTTATTGAGTTAGTTGCTAACAACCAATATCTTTACTCCTCTGATAGGAATCCTATGACTTCTGGGGCTCCTCAGAAGAAAGGAGTCTTAGAAGTGTATACCTTGGATGCTATTCTTACTCATGATGACAAGTCATCTTATGCTAGTTTTACAAGCATTTTTCATTAGTTTCATTAGGTTTTATGCACTTTCTTGCACAATAAGTAAGTAATTGGAGTGGATTTTCATGATTATGTTGATCAATCAAATATCATTTATTTTACACAAAATCATACATTTTATGCTAGAATTAAATGATTTTATAAATGATGCAAAGATCTAGTGATTTTGGTGGGACTTTGATTAGTTGTTTGGTTGCTTGTAGGTAAAGAAATGAGGAAGAAAGAGAAGAGCCAAGAAAGCGTTGCAATAGTGAACGTAGCGTTCACTTTTTACCTTTCTCGTGGATACTGGCTTGGAAGCAAGGATTGTTAGCCAACCCAAAGGCTAGCGTTCAAAAGAGTGAACGCCAAGTTCACTTTAGTGAACGTTCTCGTGACCTTTAAACCAAGGGAAGCTGGGCTCAAAGCAAAACAAGGGGTAGCATTCAAAGAAGTGAACGCCACGTTCACTATCTCCACCTTTTTCGTGGATTGCTAGCAGATGACACAAGGCACAGCATCAAAGCATCAAGGGAAGTGCTTAAAAGTCCTAACGTAGCGTTCACTTTTGTGAACTTCCTTGTGACTTTTGGCCGAGAAAGCATGCACACCAAGACATGTCAAGGAGTAGCTGATGAGCGGATAATTTATACGCTTTTTGGCATTATTTTTAGTATATTTTAGTTAGTTTTTATTATGTTTTTATTAGTTTTTATTCAAAAATCACATTTCTGGACTTTACTATGAGTTTGTGTGTTTTTCTGTGATTTCAGGTCTTTTCTGGCTGAAATTGAGGGACCTGAGCAAAGATCTGATTCAGAGGCTGAAAAAGGACTGCAGATGCTGTTGGATTCTGACCCTCCTGCACTCGAAATGGATTTTCTCGAGCTACAGAAGCCCAATTGGTGCGCTCTCAATTGTGTTGGAAAGTAGACATCCTGGGCTTTCCAGCAATACTTTGCCCAATTGTCCATACTTTGTCCGAGTTTTGATGACACAAATTGGCGTTTAAACGCCAACTTTCTACCCTATTCTGGCGTCAAAATGCCAGAACTGGCATAAAAGCTGGAGTTAAACGGCCGAACTGGCATAAAAGCTGGAGTTAAACGCCTAAACTGGCATAAAAGCTGGCATTTAATTCCAAGAAAAGTCTCTACATGTGAAAGCTTCAATGCTAAGCCCAAACACACACCAAGTAGGCCCCGAAAGTGGATTTCTACACTAACTATCCTAGCTTACTCATTTTCTGTAACCATAGGTCACTAGTTTATTATAAAAACCACTTTTAGTGATTCATTTTGTACCTCATGACACTTTACACGTTTCATATTGTATCTTTGACGGCATGAGTCTCTAAACTCCATGGTTGGGGGTGAGGAGCTCTGCTGTGTCTCGATGAATTAATGCAATTACTACTATTTTCCATTCAATTAGCTTGTTTCTATTCTAAGATATTCACTCGCACTTCAACCTGATGAATGTGATGATCCGTGACACTCATCATCATTCTAACCTATGAACCCGTGCCTGACAACCACTTCCGTTCTATCTGCAATAGCTTGAGTGTGTATCTCTTAGCCTCCATTCCGAAAGATCGGAGTCTTCGTGGTATAAGCTAGAATCAATTGGCGGCCATTCCTGAGATCCGGAAAGTCTAAACCTTGTCTGTGGTATTCCGAGTAGGATCTGGGAAGGGATGACTGTGACGAGCTTCAAACTCGCGAGTGCTGGGCGTAGTGACAGACGCAAAAGGATCAATGGATCCTATTCCAACATGAGTGAGAACCGACAGAAGATTAGTCGTGCGGTGACAGCGCATTTGGACCATTTTCACTGAGAGGACGGATGGTAGCCATTGACAACGGTGATCCACCAACATATAGCTTGCCATGGAAGGAACCTTGCGTGTGTGAAGAAGAAGACAGTAGGAAGCAGAGATTCAGAAGATAAAGCATCTCCAAAACCTCAACCTGTTCTCCATTTCTGCATAACAAGTATTTATTTCATGTTCTTTTACTTTTTACAATTAAAACTAAGAATCATTACTGATATCCTGACTAAGAATTACAAGATAAACATAGCTTGCTTCAAGCCGACAATCTCTGTGGGATCGACCCTTACTCACGTAAGGTATTACTTGGACGACCCAGTGCACTTGCTGGTTAGTTGTGCGGAATTGCAAAGTGTGATTGTGATTTCGTGCACCAAGTTTTTGGCGCCGTTGCCGAGGATTGTTCGAGTTTGGAGAACTGACGGTTTATCTTGTTGCTTAGATTAGGAATAATTTATTTTTGTTGGTTTAGAGTCACTAAATTTGAGTCTTTTATTTGAGTTTAGTTTCATATTTTAAGTTTGGTGTCAATTGCATGCTTTTATTTTCTTTCAATTTTTCGAATTTGCATGTTCTTAGTTCTTTCTTGATCTTTAAAAATTCTAAGTTTGGTGTCTTTTTTGTGTTTTCCTTTAAAATTTCGAAAATTTGTGTTTGATTTTCTAAAAATTTTAAGTTTGGTATTCCTTGTGCTTTTATTTACTTAAAAATTTTTCAAAAATTTGTTCTTGGTGTTCATCTTGATCTTCAAAGTGTTCTTGGTGTTCATCTTAATTCAAAGTTTTTTTGTTTGTTCTCTTTGTTTTGATCTAAAATTTCTAAGTTTAGTGTCTTTTTGTTGTTTTTCTCTTTCCTCATTAAAATTTAAAAATTAAAAAAATATATTTTCTTTATTTTACTCATAAATTTCGAAATTTTGCATTAAATTAATCAAAGATTTTCAAAATCATATCTTTTTTTTTAGTCAAGTCAAAATTCTAATTTCAAAAATTGATCTTTTCAAATCTTTTTCAAAAATCAAATCTTTTTAATTTAAATTTTTTTATCCACATCATCTCCCTTTCTCCATCATGGACTTAAGTGGAAATGAATAGTCCAGAAGGACTCTGGGGTCATATGTTAACCCCACTACTACTTCATATGGAAGTAGTATCTGTATACCTCCCATTAGACTCAACAGTTTTGAGCTAAACCCTCAACTCATTATCATGGTGCAGCAAAATTGCCAGTATTCCGGTCTTCCACAGGAAGAACCTACTGAGTTTCTGGCACAGTTTTTACAAATTGCTGACACCGTATATGATAAAGACGTAGATCAGGATGTCTACAGATTAATACTGTTTCCATTTGCTGTAAAGGATCAAGCTAAAAGGTGGTTAAATAACCAACCCACAGCAAGCATAAGAACATGGAAACAATTATCAGACAAATTCCTGAATCAATTTTTCCCTCCAAAGAGGATGACACAGCTAAGGCTGGACATTCAGGGCTTTAAACAAGAGGATAATAAATCCCTTTATAATGCCTGGGAGAGGTACATAGGGATGCTGAGAAAATGCCCCTCCGAAATGTTCTCAGAGTGGGTACAGTTAGACATCTTCTACTATGGGCTTACAGAAAGATCTCAAATGTCTCTAGACTACTCAGCTGGTGGATCTATACACATGAGAAAGACGATTGAAGAGGCTCAAGAACTCATAGATACGGTTGCTAGAAATTAACATTTGTACTCAAGCAGTGAGTCCTCCATAAAAGAAGAGGCTAGGGCAGTAACTACTGATCCTAATCCTCAAGAACAGATTGTTGAACTTAATTAGCAATTACTCCTTATGACAAAACAATTAGCAGAATTTAAAGAGATGCTCCAAGACACTAAAAATGCTAACAAGAATATGGAAGCACAATTAAATCAGACAAGACAGCAGCTATCTAAACAAATAATAGAAGAATGCCAAGCTGTTCAACTAAGGAGCGGGAAGACATTGAATAATTCAGCTCAAAGTAGCAGAAAGCCAAGAAAGGAACAACTGACAGAGGATGACCAAACCACTGCCCAAAACCCCTCTGAGGACAACAGGAGCCCATAGAGGAATAATTCTGGCGTTCAAACGCCAGAAAAGGGTGAAAGATTGGCGTCAAATGCCCAGTGGGTGCCCACTTATGGCGTTCAAACGCCAGAAAAGGGAGAAAAGTTGGCGTTAAACGCCCATTCCTTGCCCAGTTCTGGCGTTCAAACGCCATAAAAGGGTGGGAAGCTGGCGTTAAACGCCCATCCAGCACCCAATCCTGGCGTTCAAACGCCGATGAGGGATCAGACACCTGCAAGTGCTGATAGTAACCCCTCTAAGAAGGCTTCTCCAACCACCACTGTAGGGAATAAACCTACAGCAACTAAGGTTGAAGAATATAAAGCCAGGATGTCTTATCCTCATAAACTTCGCCAAGCGGAACAGGATAAACAATTTGCCCGCTTTGCAGACTATCTTAGGACTCTTGAAATAAAGATCCCGTTTGCAGAGGCACTTGAGCAAATATCCTCTTATGCTAAGTTCATGAAAGAGATCTTAAGTCATAAGAAGGATTGGAGAGAAACTGAAAAAGTTTTTCTCACTGAAGAATGCAGTGCAATCATTCTGAAAAGCTTACCAGAGAAGCTTAAAGATCCAGGAAGCTTTATGATACCATGCACATTAGAGGGTACTTGTACCAAGACAGCTCTATGTGACCTTAGGGCAAGTATTAATCTAATTCCTGCATCCACTATCAGAAAGCTTGGCTTGACTGAAGAGGTCAAACCAACCTAGATATGTCTTCAACTTACTGATGGCTCCATTAAATACCCATTAGGCATAATTGAGGACATGATTGTCAAGGTTGGGCCATTTGCCTTTCCCACTGACTTTGTAGTGCTGGAAATGGAAGAGCACAAGAGTGCAACTCTCATTCTAGGAAGACCCTTCCTAGCAACTGGACGAACTCTCATTGATGTCCAAAAAGGGGAAGTGACTCTGAGAGTCAATGAGGACGAGTTCAAGTTAAATGTTGTCAAAGCTATGCAGCATCCAGACACATCAAATGACTGCATGAGCGTTGATATTATTGACTCCTTGGTGGAAGAGATCAATATGATTGAAAGTCTCGAATAAGAGCTAGAGGACATCTTTAAAGATGTTCAACCTGATCTGGAGGAACCAGAGGAAATAAAAAACCTCTAAAAATTCCACAGGAAGAGGATAAGCCTCCTAAACCCGAGCTCAAACTACTACCACCATCCCTGAAATATGCATTTCTGGGAGAAGGTGACACTTTTCCGATGATCATAAGCTCTGCTAATCTGCTTTAAATCCACAGGAAGAGAAAGCACTAATTCAGGTGCTGAGGACACACAAGACAGCTCTTGGGTGGTCCATAAGTGATCTTAAGGGCATTAGCCCAGCAAGATACATGACCAAGATCCTATTGGAGGATGATGCTAAGCCTGTGGTTCAACCACAGAGGCGGCTAAATCCAGCCATGAAGGAGGTGGTGCAGAAAGAGGTCACTAAGTTACTAGAGGCTGGGATTATTTATCCTATTTCTGATAGCTCCTGGGTGAGCCCTGTCCACGTTGTCCCCAAGAAGGGAGGCATGACAGTAGTTCATAATGAAAAGAATGAACTGGTTCCTACAAGAACAGTTACAGGGTGGCGTATGTGTATTGACTACAGAAGGCTCAATACAGCCACCAGGAAGGATCACTTTCCTTTACCATTCAAAGACCAAATGCTAGAGAGACTAGCAGGTTATGAATATTACTGCTTTTTGGATGGCTATTCAGGTTACAACCAAATTGCAGTGGATCCTCAAGACCAAGAGAAAACAGCATTCACATGTCCTTCTGGAGTATTTGCCTACAGAATGATGCCCTTTGGTCTGTGCAATGCACCTGCAACCTTTCAGAGGGGCACGCTCTCTATCTTCTCTGATATGGTAGAGAAATTTCTGGAAGTCTTCATGGATGACTTTTCAGTATTTGGAGACTCATTCAGCTCCTGTCTTGACCATTTAGCACTTATTCTGAAAAGATGCCAAGAGACCAACCTAGTTTTAAATTGGGAAAAATGTCACTTTATGGTGACTGAAGGAATTGTCCTTGGGCATAAAATTTCAAACAAGGGAATAGAGGTGGATCAAGCTAAAGTGAAGGTAATTGAAAAATTACCACCACCTGCCAATGTGAAGGAAATCAGAAGCTTTCTGGGGCATGCAGGATTCTATACGAGGTTTATAAAGGATTTTTCAAAAATTGCAAAACCTTTGAGCAATCTGCTAGCTGCTGACACGCCATTTGTGTTTGACACAGAGTGTCTGCAGGCGTTTGAAACTCTGAAAGCTAAGCTGGTCACAGCACTAGTTATTTCTGCACCAGACTGGACATTACCATTCGAACTAATGTGTGATGCCAGTGACCATGCCATTGGTGCAGTATTAAGACAGAGGCATAACAAACTTCTGCACGTCATTTATTACGCCAGCCGTGTTTTAAATGAAGCACAAAAAAATTACACAACCACAGAAAAGGGGTTGCTTGCAGTGGTTTATGCCATTAACAAGTTTAGATTATACTTAGTAGGATCAAAAGTGATTGTGTACACTGACCATGCTGCTCTTAAATTTCTACTTACAAAGTAGGATTCAAAACCCAGGCTCATAAGATGGGTGTTGCTTCTGCAAGAGTTTGATATAGAAATAAGAGATAGAAAAGAAACAGAGAACCAGGTAGCTGATCACCAATCCCGGATAGAACCAGTAGCAGGGGCGTCCCTCCCTCCTACTGAGATCTCTGAGACCTTTCCGGATGAGCAACCCTTTGCCATTCAGGAAGCAGCATGGTTTACAGACATTACAAATTATAAAGCTGTGAGATTCATACCCAAGGAGTACAGCTGGCAGCAAACGAAAAAACTAATTTCTGATGCAAAGTACTACTTGTGGGATGAACCATATCTCTTCAAGAGATGTGCAGACAGAATGATCTGCAGATGCGTGCCTAGAGAAGAGGCACAGAAGATCCTATGGCATTGCCATGAATCGCAATATGGAGGACATTTCGGAGGTGAGCGAATAGCCACTAAGGTCCTCCAATGTGGCTTCTACTGGCCTACTCTCTATAGAGATTCCCGAGAGTTTGTGCGTAACTGTGACAGTTGCCAGAGAGCTGGTAACTTGCCTCATGGTTTTGCCATGCCTCAACAAGGGATCTTAGAGATTGAGTTGTTTGATGTATGGGGTATTGACTTCATGGGTCCTTTCCCACCATCATACTCAAACACTTACATTCTGGTGGCAGTAGACTACGTATCTAAATGGGTAGAAGCAATTGCCACACCCACTAATGATACTAAGACAGTGCTGAAGTTCCTCCAGAAATATATCTTCAGCAGATTTGGTGTCCCTAGGGCAATAATCAGTGATGGGGCACTCACTTCTGTAATAAACTGCTTTACTCTGCTATGGTCCGATATGGAATTAGCCACAAAGTAGCAACTCCATATCATCCACAGACAAATGGGCAGGCTGAAGTCTCTAATAGAGAACTAAAAAGAATCTTGGAACGGACTGTAAGTACCCGTAGAAGGGATTGGGCAAGAAGCTTGGATGATGCTATGTGGGCATATAGAACAGCATTCAAGACTCCTATAAGGACCTCTCCATACCAGCTTGTGTATGGAAAAGCCTGTCACCTGCCCGTGGAACTAGAACACAAGGCCTACTAGGCAATGAGATTTCTAAACCTTGATGCCAAATTAGCTGGAGAGAAAAGATTGCTCCAGTTGAATGAGCTAAAGGAATTCAGACTCAATGCTTTCGAAAATACAAAAATCTACAAGGAGAAAGCAAAAAGCTGGCATGACAAGAAGCTGTCATCCAGAGTCTTCGAGCCAGGGCAGAAGGTTCTACTATTTAACTCTAGGCTCAGATTGTTCCCTGGGAAATTAAAATCCCGGTGGAGGGGACCATATGTGATTACAAGCATGTCACCATATGGATATGTAGAGCTTCAGGATATTGACTCTGACAAAAAGTTCATTGTTAATGGTCAGAGAATCAAACATTATCTTGAAAGCGATGTTGAGCAAGAATGCTCAAAACTGAGACTAGACTAAAGCTCAGTAAAAAGTCAAGCTATTGACATTAAAGAAGCGCTTATTGGGAGGCAACCCAATTTTTATTTATCTATATTAATTTTCCATTTTTCATTGTTATTTTATGTCTTCTTTAGGTTGATGATCATGTGGAGTCACAAAAACAACTATAAAAATCAAAGCAAATTCAAAAACAGCATTAAAAACAGCACACCCTGGAGGATGAGCTTACTGGCATTTAAACGCCAGTAAGGGTAGCAGAATGGGCGTTAAACGCCCAGTCTGGCACCATTTTGGGCGTTTAATGCCAAAAATGGGCACCAGACTGGCGTTTAACACCAGAAAAGGGCACCAAGCTAATGCTAAATTCCAGAAAGGGAAGAAAAGCTGGCGTTAAACGCCAGGATTGGCACTCAAAAGGGCGTTTACATGCCAGAATAGTGCAGGGATGAGAAATCCTTGGCACCTCAGGATCCCCACCTACCTCAACTCAATCTCTCTCTTCTTCACACATTCCAATAACACTCTTCCCCAAATACCCTTCCCCATCACCTCTTAACCACTCACACCTCTCCATCTCCTCCATTTTCTTCTTCTTCTCCTCCCTTCTTTCTTCTTTTGCTCGAGGACGAGCAAACCTTCTAAGTTTGGTGTGGAAAAAGCATTGCTTTTTGTGTTTTCATAACCATTTACGGCACCTAAGGCCGGAGAAACCTCTAGAAAGAGGAAAGGGAAGGCAAAAGCTTCCACCTCTGAGTCTTGGAAAATGGAGAGATTCATCTCAAAAGCCCATCACTAAGAAAAAGATGGAGCAAACAAGAGAGCCCACTCATGGACCTCAACAAGAGCATTCCACTATCCTCCATGAAATTAGAGAGGACCAAAAGGCCATGAGAGAGAAGCAACAAAGGCAAGGAAGAGACATAGAGGAGCTAAAGCACTTCATAAGATCTTCAAGAGGAAGAACAAGCTGCCATCACTAAGGTGGACCTGTTCTTTAATTTCCTTGTTCTTATTTTTCTGTTTTTTGATTTTCTATGCTTTATGTTTATCTATGTTTGTGTCTTTATTACATGATCATTAGTGTCTAGTGCCTATGCTTTAAAGTTATAAATGCCCTATTGATGAGGGAATAATTTATACGCTTTTTGGCATTGTTTTTACTTAGTTTTTAGTATAATTTAGCTGGTTTTTAGTATATTTTTATTATTTTTTAATTAAAAATCACATTTCTGGACTTTACTATGAGTTTGTGTGTTTTTCTATGATTTCAGGTATTTTCTGGCTGAAATTGAGGGAGCTGAGCAAAAATCTGATTCAGGCTAAAAAAGGACTACTGATACTGTTGGATTCTGACCTCCCTGCACTAAAAGTAGATTTTCTGGAGCTACAGAACTCCAAATGGCGTTCTCTCAATTGCATTGGAAAGTAGACATCCAGGGCTTTCCAGAAATATATAATTGTTCATACTTTGCTCAAGGATAGATGACGTAAACTGGCGTTCAACGCCAGTTCCATGTTGCAGTCTGGCGTCCAGCGCCAGAAACAAGTTACAAGTTGGAGTTCAACGCTAGAAACAGGTTACAACCTGGCGTTGAACGCCCAAAACAGCCCAGGCACGTGAGAAGCTTAAGTCTCAGCCCCAGCACACACCAAGTGGGCCCCAGAAGTGGATTTCTGCACCATCTATCATAGTTTGTTCATTTTCTATAAACCTAGGTTACTAGTTTGGTATTTAAACAACTTTTAGAGGTTTATTTTGCACCTCATGACATTTTAGATCTGAAATTTGTACTCTTTGACGGCATGAGTCTCTAAACTCCATTGTTGGGGGTGAGGAGCTCTGCTGTGTTTCGATGAATTAATGCAACTATTTCTGTTTTCTATTCAAACACGCTTGTTTCTATCTAAGATGTTCATTCGCACTTCAATATGATGGATGTGATGATCCGTGACAGTCATCACCATTCTCAACCTATGAACGTATGCCTGACAACTACCTCTGTTCTACTTTCGATTGAATGAATATCTCTTGGATTCCTTAATCAGAATCTTCGTGGTATAAGCTAGAATCCATTGGCAACATTCTTGAGAATCCGGAAAGTCTAAACCTTGTCTATGGTATTCCGAGTAGGATTCAGGGATTGAATGACTGTGACGAGCTTCAAACTCGCGAGTGTTGGACGTAGTGACAGATGCAAAAGGATCAATGGATCCTATTCTGACATGATCGAGAACCGACAGATGATTAGCCGTGCAGTGACAGCACACCTGGACCTTTTTCACTGAGAGGACGGATGGTAGCCATTGACAACGGTGATCCACCAACACACAGCTTGCCATAGGAGGAACCTTGCGTGCGTGAAAAAGAAGACAGGGAGAAAGCAGAGATTCAGAAGACAAAGCATCTCCAAAACTCCAACATATTCTCCATTACTGTATACCAAGTATTTATTTTATGTTCCCTTGTTCATTTGCAAGTCAACTGATAATTATAATTGACCTCCTAACTGAGATTTATAAGATAACCAGAGATTGCTTCAAACCAACAATCTCCGTGGGATTCGACCCTTACTCACGTAAGGTATTACTTGGACGACCCAGTGCACTTGCTGGTTAGTGGTACGAATTGTGAAAAGTGTGATTCAAAATTCGTGCACCAAGTTTTTGGCGCCGTTGCCGGGGATTGTTCGAGTTTGAACAACTAACGGTTTATTTTGTTGCTATAGAGTCATCAAATCTGAGTCCTTTAATTTATTTTAAAAAAAAAAATTCTTCAAAAATATTATTTTTCTTTATTAAATTTTAATTTTTTTTGTGAGCTTACAGTGTCATGTTTTAAATTTGGTGTCAACTGCATTCTTATCTTTTTCTCTTAAATTTTCGAATTTGTGTTCTTTATTCTTCCTTGATCTTCAAGTTGTTCTTGTTTATTTTTCTTGTTTGATCTTTGGTTTTTCTTGTTCTGTGTCTTTTCTTGTTTTACTTGTGCTTTCTCAAAACATTAGTTTTCAAAAAATTTATTTTTAGTTATTAAAAATACCTCTTTAAAATAAGTGTTACATTTACTGCTCAATTGGCTAGAGCATTGGTTTATGTTCTTGGTGAGTGGGTATCTTTTTTTTAAAATCTTTTTCAAAAATAATTTTTCTTTGATTGAATCTTGTGCCAAACTTTAAGTTTGGTGTTTTCTTGTTAAACTTTTTATAATTTTCGAAAATTTTATTGAAGTTTTCTAAAAATTTTAAGTTTGGTGTTCTTTCTGTTGTTCTTGTTGTTCTTGTGAATCTTCAAAGTGTTCTTGAGTCTTCTTTGTGTTTAGATCTTAAAATTTTTAAGTTTGGTGTTCCTTGGTGTTCTCCCTCCAAAATTTTTGAAAACAAGGAGCATTAGATCTAAAAATTTTAAGTCTTGTATCTTTTGTGTGTTTTTCTCTTTCATCATTAAATTCAAAAATATCTTTTCTCTTTATTTTAAGTAATTTTCAAAATTTTCCATTAAAAATTCAGATTTTTATTTTAAAACTTTTTGTTTCATCTTATCTTAGTTTTAAAATTTCAAAAATCATACCTTTTTCAAAATCTTATCTTATCTTTTTCCAAATTAAAAATTTAATATTCAAATTTCAAATTTCAAATTTCAAAATTTCAAATTTCAAAATTTAATTTTCAAAATTTAATTTTCAAACTTAAAAATTAAATCATTTAATTTGCAATCCGCATCATATCCCTTTTTCCATCATGGACATAAGTGGAAATGAACAGTCCAGAAGGACTCTGGGGTCATATGCTAACCCCACTACTGCTTCATATGGGAGTAGTATCTGTATACCCTCCATCAGAGTCAGTAGCTTTGAGTTGAATCCTCATCTCATTATCATGGTGCAGCAGAGTTGCCAGTATTCCGGTCTTCCACAGGAAGAACCTACAGAGTTTCTGGCACAGTTTTTACAAATTGCTGACACAGTACATGATAAGGAAGTAGATCAGGATGTCTACAGATTATTATTGTTTCCATTTGCTGTAAAAGATCAAGCTAAGAGGTGGTTAAATAACCAACCTAAAGCTAGGAAAAGGACATGGAAACAGCTGACAAAAAAATTCCTGAATCAATACTTCCCTCCAAAACGGATGACACAGCTAAGGCTGGACATCCAAGGCTTTAAATAAGGAGATAATGAATCTCTTTATGATGCCTGGGAGAGATACAGAGAGATGCTAAGAAAATACCCCTCTGAAATATTTTCAGAATGGGTGCAGTTAGACATCTTCTATTATGGGCTTACAGAGAAAGCTCAGATTTCTCTAGACCACTCAGCTGGTGGATCTATACATATGAGAAAAACAATTGAAGAAGCTCAAGAGCTCATTGATATAGTTGCCAGAAATCAGCATTTGTACCTAAGCAGTGAATCTTCCATGAAAGAAGAGGCTAAAACAGTAACTGCTGAACTCAGTCCTGCAGAACAAATTACAAAATTAATCAGCAATTAGACTTTCTAACAAAATGATGACATGTTTTTCTATGCTTTTTCATACAAGAAATTGATAATTAGTGCTTAAATATTGCATTCTTTTATGCTCAAATGGTATATTTCCTTGATCTTTTAATTTTATAAATTTGGTAGGAAATAAGAAGAAAAAGAAGCACAAAATAAGCTAAAAAGGAGTAAAAAAGAGCTTTGGGGCACACTTTGAAGTTGGAGCACACTTTGGAGCCTTAGGCCACGCTTTTAAATCAAGGAAGTATGAACAATCAGCACACAAAGCTCAGTTCACTAAGTGAACTTAGCTTTTCCGTACAAGAAAAATGTGCTTGGAGGCAAGAAATTTCGCTAAGTTAAAATCTGGGCGTTTACAGCATGACCATGCCTTCTTCAAAGAGCAATAACTTGAGTTACAGACGTCCAATTGATGTGCTTCAAGTTGCGTTGGAAAGCTAACATTCACAGCTTTCCAACGATATATCATAGTCCATATTTGGCACGAAATTGAGGCACAAGTGAAATGCATCTTTAAGGGCAAAAAATAAGCAAAAAAATCAGCCAATGCTTCCACCAAGGCTCGAAGGGGGAGACACAAGGAAAACAAGGAAAGCAAGAAAAGAGTGCTCAGTTCACTTTTTCAACTTAGCTTTTTCGGGCTCCTCCCTAAAGAAAATCAAAGTGCAACATTTGAAAAAGGCCTCCACCAAAGTTCGAACCCAAGACCCCACACTCAAGCAAGGCGCTACACAAGGGGAGCTCAGTTGGTTTTCCCAACTGAGCACTACTTCCCCCATCTCCCCACATTTTGGCACACCCAAAGGCACCAAGGAGCAAGCATGATGTGCAACAATTTGGCACACCAAGGGGCTGGGACGCACAAGTTGACACGGACAGCAACATTGGGGTGCTCAGTTTGGTTTTCCAACTGAGCCGTCCCTGGGAGGTGCAATATTGGGCCAAAATTCAACCAAAATTTCAATTAAAATCAATTCTTCACCAAATTGAATCAAGGCCAACCAAACCCATCTCTCTCCAAATCAAGCAAGCAAAGCCCATATCATCACTCAAAGGCACAAGAACAAGCTAGAATTAGGATTTTCATTTAATTTGTTTTTCATTTCAATTTCATTTTATTTTGTAAAAAGCCTATATAAAGGCATCATTCTCATT
The DNA here is from genome assembly GCF_000816755.2 of Arachis ipaensis. Taxonomy (NCBI): domain Eukaryota; kingdom Viridiplantae; phylum Streptophyta; class Magnoliopsida; order Fabales; family Fabaceae; genus Arachis; species Arachis ipaensis. The sequence goes on from NC_029792.2 coordinate 75,078,103, forward strand.
TTCAAGAGGGAGCTTGATTAGAAAGGAGGCCAGCTCCAATAGGGAGTTTTTCACTCTTTAGTTTTCATTTTGCTTTCTCTCTTAGTTTTCTTTTCTGTTTTGAAATTTTGGATTGAGATTGGAAGGAATTCTGTTTTCATTCTCCATCTGCAACTTCTCTTGTTCTTCTTCTGCAATTTACTTTTCCATTTTCAATTTGCAATTGTTATTGTTGGATCAAGGAAGGATTTGAGATCTAGACTTGCTTTCTAGTCTCTTCCACTCCTGAGATCTTCAACATTCTTTAAATTGCTGCAAATTAAGCATCAGTCTTGCTGTTTTGAATTTTTCAAGCAATTTCCCTTTTCTGTTTAGATCTGTTGCATGATTTTGCATCTTTTACTTCTCTGTTTGATTGCTATTTACACTTTCCTGTTGAATTTTAATTCTCAGCACCCAACTCAATTTACTTTCAAGCCATTTAATTCTTCTGCTACTTTTACTTTACTGTAATTTCCTTTCCTGCATTCTACAATTTCACATTTCCGTTCACATTTAGCTTGATTTAATTTCCTGCACACTTACACTTTCCTGCAAGTTAAAGTTCCAGTTGCTTGATCTATTGCTTTCTTTAATTTCCAGCACCCACTCCCCTTTACATTTAATGCAATTTACATTTCTTGCAATTTAAGTTTCAGCTATTTTACTTTCTTGTTCTTTAAGTTACTTGCAATTTTACTTTCTGCATCTTTTAAATTCCTTGCAATTTACTTTCTGTTGGCTACATTTCACACAATTCACTCAATGTTAGCTTGACTAAACTAATCACCCACTAAAGTTGCTTGATCCATCAATCCCTGTGGGATCGAACTCACTCTAAGCGAGTTTTACTACTTGATGCGACCCGGTATACTTGCCGGTGAGTTTTAGGTGTTTTGGAATTCGTTCGTTTTCCAAATTTTCCCATCAAGTTTTTGGCACCGTTGCCGGGGATTGATTTAGATCAACAATGATTAAGTGGGTGAGAAATTACATGAAAGAAGAGGCTAAAACAGTAACTGCTGAACTCAGTCCTGCAGAACAAATTACAGAATTCAATCAGCAATTAGACTTTCTAACAAAACAGCTGGCCGAATTCAAGGAGATACTACAAGATACAAGAATGGCTAATCTGAATATGGAAGTACAGTTGAAGCAAACAGAACAGCAGTTATCAAAACAAATAACAGAAGAGTGCCAAGCAGTTCAAGTAAGAAATGGGAAAACATTAAATACCTCACTTCAAGGCCAAGAAATAAACAACCGGCTATCCAAAATCCCTCTGAGGACAGTAAGAGCCCAGAGAGGAATACCTCTGGCATTCAAACGCCAGAAACAGGCAAGGAGTTGGCGTCAAACACCCAATGGAAGCTCAGTTCTGGCGTTCAAACGCCAAGAACAAGTAAGGAGTTGGCGTCCAACGCCACTCCAGCTTCCAACCCTGGCTTTCAAATGCCAGTGAGGGATCAGACACCTGCAAGTGCTGATAATAAATCCCTCAAGAAGGCTTCTCAACCTACCTCTGTAGGAAATAAACTTGCAGCAACTAAGGTTGAGGAATACAAAGCCAAGATGCCTTATCCTCAAAAAATCCGCAAAGAGAAGCAGGATAAGCAATTTGCCCGCTTTGCAGACTATCTCAGGACTCTTGAAATAAAGATTCCATTTGCAGAGGCACTTGAGTAAATACCCTCTTATGCAAAGTTCATGAAAGATATCTTGAGTCATAAGAAGGATTGGAGAGAAACTGAAAGAGTTCTCCTCACTGAAAAATGCAGTGCAGTCATTCTGAAAAGTTTCCCAGAAAAGCTTAAAGATCCCGGGAGCTATATGATACCATGCATATTAGAGGATAACTACACCAAGACAGCTCTATGTGATCCTGGGGCAAGCATCAACTTAATCCCTGCATCCACTATCAGAAAGCTTGGCTTGACTAAAGAGGTCAAACCAACCCGGATCTGTTTTCAACTTGCTGATGGCTCCATTAAATACCCATCAGGCATAATTGAGGACATGATTGTCAAGGTTGGGCCATTATCCTTCCCTACTGACTTTGTAGTACTGGAAATGGAGGAGCACAAGAGTGCAACTCTCATTCTAGGAAGACCATTCCTAGCAACTGGATGAACCCTCATTGACGTCCAAAAAGGGGAGATAACCTGAGAGTCAATGAGGATGAGTTTAAGTTGAATGTTGTCAAAGCTATGCAACATCCAGACACATCAGACGACTGCCTGGGCGTTGATATTATTGACTCCCTGGTGGAAGAGGTCCATATGACTGAGAGTCTCGAATAAGAGCTAGAGAAAATTTTTAAAGATGTTCAGCCTGATCTGGAGGAACCAGAGGAAATAAAAGAACCTCTGAAAACTCCTCAGGAAGAGGAGAAACCTCCTAAACCCAAGCTCAAACCACTACCACCATCCCTGAAATATGCATTTCTGGGAGAAGGTGACACTTTTCCTGTAATCATAAGCTCTGCTTTAGGGCCACAGGAAGAAAAAAGCACTAATTCATGTGCTAAGGACACACAAGACAGCTCTTGGGTGGTCCATAAGTGATCTTAAAGGCATTAGCCCAGCCAGATGCATGCACAAGATCCTATTGAAGGATGATGCTAAGCCAGTGGTTCAACGACAGAGGCGGCAAAATCCCACCATGAAGGAGGTGGTGCAGAAAGAGGTCACTAAGTTACTAGAGGCTGGGATTATCTATCCTATTTCTGATAGCCCCTGGGTGATCCCTGTCCATGTTGTCCCTAAGAAGGGAGGAATGACAGTGGTTCATAATGAAAAGAATGAACTAGTTCCTACAAGAACAGTTACAGGGTGACGTATGTGTATTGACTATAGAAGGCTCAATACAGCCACCAGGAAGGATCATTTTCCTTTACCATTCATAGGCCAGATGCTAGAGAGACTAGTCCATCATGAATATTACTGCTTTTTAGATGGCTATTTAGGTTACAACTAAATTGCAGTAGATCCCCAGGACCAAGAGAAAACAGCATTCACATGTCCTTCTGGAGTGTTTGCCTACAGAAGGATGCCTTTTGGTCTGTGTAATGCACCTGCAACCTTTCAGAGGTGCATGCTCTCTATCTTCTCTGATATGGTAGAGAAGTTTTTGGAAGTCTTCATGGATGACTTTTCAGTATTTGGAGACTCATTCAGCTCCTGCCTTAACTATTTAGCACTTGTTCTAAAAAGATGCCAAGAGACCAACCTAGTTTTAAACTGGGAAAAATGTCACTTTATGGTGACTGAAGGGATTGTCCTTGAGCATAAAATTTCAAACAAGGGAATAGAGGTGGATCAAGCTAAAGTTGAAGTAATTGAAAAATTACCACCACCTGCCAATGTTAAGGCAATCAAAAGCTTTCTGGGGCATGCAGGATTCTATAGGAGGTTTATAAAGGATTTTCCAAAAATTGCAAAACCTCTGAGCAATCTGCTAGCTGCTGACACGCCATTTGTGTTTGACACAAAGTGTCTGCAGGCGTTTGAGACCCTGAAAGCTAAGCTGGTCACAGCACCAGTTATTTCTGCACCAGACTGGAAATTACTATTCGAACTAATGTGTGATGCCAGTGACCATACCATTGGTGCAGTATTGGGACAGAGGCATAACAAGCATCTGCATGTCATTTATTATGCTAGCAGTGTTTTAAATGATGCCCAGAAAAATTACACAACCACAGAAAAAGAATTACTTGCAGTGGTTTATGTCATTGACATGTTTAGATCCTACTTAGTAGGATCAAAAGTGATTGTGTACACTGACCATGCTGCTCTTAAATATCTACTCACAAAGTAGGATTCAAAGCCCAGGCTCATAAGATGGGTGTTGCTTTTGCAAGAGTTTGATATAGAAATAAGAGACAGAAAAGGGACAGAGAATCAAGTAGCTGATCACCTGTCCTGGATAGAACCAGTAGCAGGAGCATCCCTCCCTCCTACTGAGATCTCTGAAACCTTTCTAGATGAGCAATTGTTTGCTATTCAGGAAGCTCTGTGGTTTGCAGACATTGCAAACTATAAGACACAAGGTTCTCCTTCTATAACCATGGAGAGGAAGCATGAAAAGCTTCTCTCACTGCAGAGTCAACCAAAGCCCCCACAGTCAAACTCTAAGTTTGGTGTTGGGAGGCCACAACCAAACTCTAAGTTTGGTGTTGAACCCCCACATTCAAACTCTAAGTTTGGTGTTGGGAGGTCCCAACCTTGCTCTGATTATCTGTGAGGCTCCATGAGAGCTCACTGTCAAGCTATTGACATTAAAGAAGCGCTTGTTGGGAGGTAACCCAATGTTATTTAATTATATCTATTTATTTTCCATGGCTATTTTATGTTTTCTTTAGGTTGATGGTCATGTGAAGTCACAAAAACAAATGAAAAATCAAAAACAGAATGAAAAACAGCATGAAAAATAGCACACCCTGGAGGAAGATCATTCTGGCGTTTAAACGCCAGAAACAAGCATCTGTCCGGTGTTTAACGCCAGAAACAAGCATTAGTCTGGCGTTAAACACCAGAAACAGGCTACATTTGGGTGTTAAACGCCAGAAACAGGCAACAGTCTAGCGTTAAACGCTAGGATTGCACAGTAAGGGCATTTTGTACGCCTAATTGGAGCAGGGATGCTAAATCCTTGACCCCACAGGATCCTCACCTACCTTACCATTCAAATTCAAACCATTTCCCTCACAAACCCACCCATTCACACACTTCCATCTCCTCCATCTTCTCCACTTCTTTCTTCTTTTGCTCGAGGACGAGCAAACTTTTTAAGTTTGGTGTGGTAAAAGCATTGCTTTTGTTTTTCCATAATTCAGTGATAGAGCAATTGATTGCAGATCAAAGAGCTATGAGGAAAGAGCAACAAAGGCAAGGAAGAGACATAGAGGAGTGATGAGCGGATAATTTATACGCTTTTTGGCATTGTTTTTAGTATGTTTTTAGTAGAATCTAGTTACTTTTAGCGATGTTTTCATTAGTTTTTATGTTAAATTTACATTTCTGGACTTTACTATGAGTTTGTGTGTTTTTCTATGATTTCAGGTATTTTCTGGCTGAAATTGAGGGACTTGAGCAAAAATCAGATTCAGAGGTTGAAGAAGGACTGCTGATGCTGTTGGATTCTGACCTCCCTGCACTCAAAATGGATTTTCTGAAGCTACAGAACTCAACATGGCGCGCTTCCAATTGCGTTGGAAAGTAGACATCCAAGGCTTTCCAGCAATATATAATAGTCTATACTTTGCCCAAGTTTAGATGACGCAAACTGGCATTCAATGCCAGCTCTCTGCCCAATTCTGGCGTCCAACGCCAGAAACAAGTTGCAAAGTGGAATTCAACGCCCAAACTGGCACAAAAGCTGGCGTTCAACTCCAAGAATGACCTCTCCACGTGTAGACTTTAAGCTCAGCCCAAGCACACACCAAATGGGCCCCGGAAGTGGATTTATGCATCAATTACTTACTTCTGTAAACCCTAGTAGCTAGTTTATTATAAATAGGACCTTTTACTATTGTATTAGACATCTTTGGATTATCTTTTGATCCATTGATCACGTTTGGGGGCTGGCCATTCGGCCATGCCTGGACCTTCATTACTTATGTATTTTCAACGGTAGAGTTTCTGCACTCCATAGATTAAGGTGTGGAGCTCTGCTGTTCCTCAAAGATTAATGCAAAGTACTACTGTTTTCTATTCAATTCATCCTATTTCGCTTCTAAGATTTTCATTCGCACTTCAACCTGAATGTGATGAACGTGACAATCATCATCATTCCCTATGAACGCGTGCCTGACAACCACTTCCGTTCTACATTAGATTGAATGAGTATCTCTTAGATCTCTTAATCAGAATCTTCGTGGTATAAGCTAGATTGATGGCGGCATTCATGAGAGTCCGGAAAGTCTAAACCTTGTCCGTGGTATTCCGAGTAGGACTCTGGGATTGAATGACTGTGACGAACTCCAAACTCGCGAGTGCTGGGCGTAGTGACAGACGCAAAAGGATAGTAAATTCTATACCAGTATGATCGAGAACCTCCAAGATGATTAGCCATGCAGTGACAGCGCATCGGACCATTTTCACAGAGAGGAATAGGATGCAACCAACGACAAGGGTGATGCCTCCAGACGATTAGCCGTACTGTGACAGAGTATTTAGACCATTTTCCCGAGAGGATTGAAAGTAGCCATTGGCACCGGTAACATCCTTACATAAAGCCAGCCATACAAAGGAGTAAGACGGATTGGATGAAGACAGCAGGAAAGCAGAGGTTCAGAGGAATGAATGCATCTCCATACGCTTATCTGAAATTCTCACCAATGATTTACATAAGTATTTCTATCCTTATTTTAGTATTAATTTCGAAAACTCCATAACTATTTTATATCCGCCTGACTGAGATTTACAAGGTGACCATAGCTTGCTTCACACCAACAATCTCCGTGGGATCGACCCTTACTCACGTAAGGTTTATTACTTGGACGACCCAGTGCACTTGCTGGTCAGTTATGCGAAGTTGTGAAGATATGTTTAGACCATGGTTCTGTGCATCCGTTTTTGGTGCCATCGCCAGGGAATCAATTTCGAACAATAATTCACAACCTGAGTAACAATTTTGCATACCAAGTTTTTGGCGCCGTTGCCGGGAATTGTTCGAGTTTTCGGCAAGCTTTTGGTCCGGTAACATCAGTGCCAAGTTTGATCCGGCAACAACACCAAGTTTTTGGCGCCGTTGCCGGGGATTGTTCGAGTTTGGACAACTGACGGTTCATCTTGTTGCTCAGATTAAGTAATTTTCTTTTTGTTTTATTTTCAAAAATTTCTCCTTTGTTTTCGAAAAAAAAAAAATTTTAAAATAAAAATGTTTTCAAAAATATATTTTTCTTCAGAATTTTTAAGAATGAATTCTAGTGTTTCATGAAGCATGTGGAAACCTGGCTGGCTGTAAAGCCATGTCTAATTCTTCTGTGTAGGGCATGTCAGGCGTGTCATGTCTGAGTTACATACTAAAGCTTGGCTGGCTATTAAGCCATGCTTGACCCTTTGATTGGAGCTTTAGGCTAAAGAGCATAAGATTTCTGGAATTCATATTAAAAATTTTGGAATCCTTATTTTCCTTTTTCAAAATAATTTTCGAAAAAAAATTCCAAAAAAAATTTAGAAAATCATAAAAACCAAAAAAATATTTTTGTGTTTCTTGTTTGAGTCATGTGTCATGTTATAAGTTTGGTGTCAATTGCATACTCATCTTGCATTTTTCAAAAATTCATGCATTCATAGTGTTCTTCATGATCTTCAAGTTGTTCTTGGTAAGTCTTCTTGTTTGATCTTGATGTTTTCTTGTTTTGTGTTGTATGATGTTTTTCATATACATTCTTGCATCCATAGAGTCTAAGCATCAAAGATTTCTAATTTTGGTGTCTTGCATGTTTTCTTTGCATTAAAAATTTTTCAAAAATATGTTTTTGATGTTCATCATGATCTTCATAGTGTTCTTGGTGTTCATCTTGACATTCAAAGCATTCTTGCATGCATTCATTGTTTTGATCCATAACTTTCATGCATTGCATCATTTTTCTTGTTTTTCTCTCTCATCATAAAAATTCAAAAATAAAAAAAATATCTTTCCTTTTTTCTCTCTTAAAATTTCGAAAATTAGATTTGACTTTTTAAAAAAATTTTAAAATCTAGTTGTTTTTATGAGTCAAATCAAATTTTCAATTTAAAAAAATCTTATCTTTTTCAAAATCTTTTTCAAAAATCAAATCTTTTTTCAATTTTTTTTAGTTATTTTCGAAAATTTCAAAAATATTTTTCAAAAATCTTTTTCTTAATTTTACATCATATTTTCGAAAATAACATCATCAATTAATGTTTTGATTCAAAAATTTCAAGTTTGTTACTTACTTGTTAAGAAAGATTCAAACTTTAAGTTCTAGAATCATATCTTGTGATTTCTTGTAAATCAAGTCATTAATTGAGATTTTAAAAATCAATTCTTTTTTAAAAACTAATTTCTATCATATCTTTTCAAAAATATCTTCTTATCTTACCTTTTTCAAAAAAGTGATTGCAAAATATCTTTTCTAACTTCCTAACTTCTTATGTTTTCAAAATTTGTTTCAACTAACTAACTAAGTTTTTGTTTGTTTCTTACCTTTTTCAAAACCACCTAACTAACTCTCTCTCTCTAATTTTTGAAAAAATCTTCCCTCTTTTTCAAAATTTCTTTTTAATTAGACTAATTATTTTATTTTTTATTTGAATTTTCGAAAAACTACTAACCTTTTTCAAAAACTATTTTCGAAAATCACTAACTCTTTTTCAAAAATTATTTTCAAAAATTCTCTCCTCCTCTCATCCTCTTCTATTTATTTATTCATCTACAAACACTTCTCTTCATCTCACATCTCTGCTCCTATCATCACCTTTAAGTTTGGATTCTTCATTCTTCTTCACCCCTATTCCTTTTCTTCTTCTACTAACAATAAGGAACCTCTTTACTGTGACATAGAGGATTCCTCTTCTTTTCTTTTTCTCTTCTCTTTCTTATGAGCAGGGACAAAGAAAAAGGCATTCTTGTTGAAGCTGATCCAGAACCTGAAAGGACTCTGAAGAGAAAACTAAGAGAAGCTAAATTACAACAATCCAGAGACAACCTTATTGAAAATTTCGAACAAGTAAAGGAGATGGCAGCTGAACCCAACAACAATAATGCAAGGAGAATGCTTGGTGACTTTACTGCACCTAATTCCAATTTACATGGAAGAAGCATCTCCATTCCTACCATTGAGCAAACAATTTTGAGCTAAAACCTCAGCTAGTTTCTCTGATGCAGCAGAACTGCAAGTTTCATGGACTTCCATCTGAAGATCCTTTTTAGAGAAATCACCCAAATCTCTCATGGAAGGATCAAAACCCTCAACAAGGCTTTAATAATGGTGGAAGAAACAGGTTTAGCAATAGCAAGCCTTTTCCATCATCCACTCAGCAACAGACAGAGAACTCTGAGTAGAATCCATCTAGCTTAGCAAATTTAGTCTCTGATCTATCTAAGGCCACTGTGAGTTTCATGAATGAAACAAGGTCTTCCATTAGAAATTGGAAGCACAAGTGGGCCAGCTGAGTAAAAGGATCACTGAAATCCCTCCTAGTACTCTCCCAAGCAATACAGAAGAGAATCCAAAAGGAGAGTGCAAGGCCATTGAATTAGTTACCATGGCCGAACCCACAAGAGAGGAGAAGGATGTGAATCCCAAGGAGGAAGACCTCCTGGGACGTCCAGTGATCAATAAGGAGTTTCCCTCTGAGGAACCAAAGGAATCTGAGATGCTGTTGGATTCTGACCTCCCTGCACTTAAAATGGATTTTCTGGAGCTACAGAACTCAAAATAGTGTGCTTCCAATTGCGTTGGAAAGTAGACATCCAGGGATTTCCAGCAATATATAATAGTCCATACTTTGCCCAAGTTTAGACGATGCAAACTGGCGTTCAACGCTAGCTCTCTGCCCAATTCTGGCGTCCAGCGCCAGAAACAAGTTGCAAAGTGGAGTTCAACGCCCAAACTGGCACAAAAGCTGGCGTTCAACTCCAAGAATGACCTCTCCACGTGTAGACTTCAAGCTCAGCCCAAGCACACACCAAATGGGCCCCGGAAGTGGATTTATGCATCAATTACTTACTTCTGTAAACCCTAGTAGCTAGTTTATTATAAATAGGACCTTTTACTATTGTATTAGACATCTTTGGATTATCTTTTGATCTATTGATCACATTTGGGGGCTGGCCATTCGGCCATGCCTGGACCTAAATTACTTATGTATTTTCAACGGTAGAGTTTCTACACTCCATAGATTAAGGTGTGGAGCTCTGCTGTTCCTCAAAGATTAATGCAAAGTACTACTGTTTTCTATTCAATTCATCCTATTTCACTTCTAAGATATTCATTCGCACTTCAACCTGAATGTGATGAACGTAAAAATCATCATCATTCCCTATGAACGCGTGCCTGACAACCACTTCCGTTCTACATTAGATTGAATGAGTATCTCTTAGATCTCTTAATCAGAATCTTCGTGGTATAAGCTAGATTGATGGCGGCATTCATGAGAGTCCGGAAAGTCTAAACCTTGTCCGTGGTATTCCGAGTAGGACTCTGGGATTGAATGACTGTGACGAACTCCAAACTCGCGAGTGCTGGGCGTAGTGACAGACGCAAAAGGATAGTAAATTCTATTCCAGTATGATCGAGAACCTCCAAGATGATTAGCCATGCAGTGACAGCGCATCGGACCATTTTCACAGAGAGGAATAGGATGCAACCAACGACAAGGGTGATGCCTCCAGACGATTAGCCGTGCTGTGACAGAGCATTTGGACCATTTTCCCGAGAGGATTGAAAGTAGCCATTGGCACCGATAACATCCTTACATAAAGCCAGCCATAGAAAGGAGTAAGACAGATTGGATGAAGACAGCAGGAAAGCAGAGGTTCAGAGGAATGAATGCATCTCGATACGCTTATCTGAAATTTTCACCAATGATTTACATAAGTATTTCTATCCTTATTTTAGTATTAATTTCGAAAACTCCATAACTATTTTATATCCGCCTGACTGAGATTTACAAGGTGACCATAGCTTGCTTCACACCAACAATTTCCGTGGGATCGACCCTTACTCACGTAAGGTTTATTACTTGGACGACCCAGTGCACTTGCTGGTCAGTTATGCGAAGTTGTGAAGATATGTTTAGACCATGGTTCTGTGCATCCGTTTTTGGTGCCATCGCCAGGGAATCAATTTCGAACAATAATTCACAACCTGAGTAACAATTTCGCATACCAAGGAGCTCAAGAGCACCATTGGTTCTTCAAGAAGAGGAAGAAGCCACCTTCATTAAGGTGGACCCATTCCTTAATCTCCTTGTTCTTATTTTCCTGTTTTTCATTTACTATGCTTCATGTTTAATTATGTTTGTGTCTTTACTATATGATCACTAGTATCTAAGTGTCTATGTCTTAAAGATATGAATGTCCTATGAATCTATCACCTTTCTTAAATGAAAATTGTTTTCTGAAAAAGAAAAAGAAGTACATGAATTTCGAATTTTAAAATAGTTTAATTATTATGATGTGGTGGCAATACTTTTTGTTTTCTGAATGAATGCTTGAACAGTGCATATGTCTTTTGAATTTGTTGTTTATGAATATTAAAATTGTTGGCTCTTGAAAGAATGATGAAAAAGGAGAAATGTTATTTGATAATCTAAAAAATCATAAAAATGATTCTTAAAGCAAGAAAAAGCAGTGAAGAACAAAGCTTGCAAAAAAAATGCGAAAAAAAAAAAAGAAAAAAGAGAGCAAGAAAAAGAAAAAGCAAGCAGAAAAAGCCAAAAGCTCTTTAAACCCAAAAGGCAAGGGTAATAAAAAGGATCCAAGGCTTTGAGCATCAGTGGATAGGAGGGCCTAAAGGAATAAAATCCTAGCCTTAGCGGCTAAACCAAGCTGTCCCTAACCATGTGCTTGTGGCGTGAAGGTGTCAAGTGAAAACTTGGGACTGAGCGGTTAAAGTCGAGGTCCAAAGCAAAAAACAGAGTGTGCTTAAGAACCCTGGACACCTCTAATTGGGGACTTTAGCAAAGCTGAGTGACAATCTGAAAAGGTTCACCCAGTTATGTGTCTGTGGCATGTATGTATCCGATGGTAATACTGGAAAACAGAGTGCTTAGGGCCACGGCCAAGACTCATAAAGTAGCTGTGTTCAAGAATCAACATACTGATTTGTGTTTTTCTGTGATTTCAGGTATTTTCTGGCTGAAATTGAGGGAGCTGAGCAAAAATCTTATTCAGGCTGAAAAAGGACTGCTGATGCTGTTGGATTCTGACCTCCCTGAACTCAAAGTAGATTTTCTGGAGCTACAAAACTCTAAATTGCGCGCTCTTAATTGTGTTGGAAAGTAGACATCCAGGGCTTTCCAGCAATATATAATAGTCCATACTTTGCTCAAGGATAGATGACGTAAACTGGCGTTCAACACCAGTTCCATGTTGCAGTCTGGCGTCCAGCGCCAGAAACAAGTTACAAGTTGGAGTTCAACGCCAGAAACAGGTTACAACCTGGCGTTGAATAACCAAAACAGCTCAGGCACGTGAGAAGCTTAAGTCTCAGCCCCAGCACACACCAAGTGGGCCCCAGAAGTGGATTTCTGCACCATCTATCATAGTTTGTTCATTTTCTGTAAACCTAGGTTACTAGTTTAGTATTTAAACAACTTTTAGAGGTTTATTTCGCAACTCATGACATTTTAGATCTGAACTTTGTACTCTTTGACGGCATGAGTCTCTAAACTCCAGTGTTGGGGGTGAGAAGCTCTGCTGTGTTTCGATGAATTAATGCAACTATTTCTGTTTTCTATTCAAACACGCTTGTTTCTATCTAAGATGTTCATTCGCACTTCAATACGATGGATGTGATGATCCGTGATAGTCATCACCATTCTCCACCTATGAACGCATGCGTGACAACCACCTCTGTTCTACTTTCGATTGAATGAATATCTCTTGGATTCCTTAATCAGAATCTTCGTGGTATAAGCTAGAATCCATTGGCAGCATTCTTGAGAATCCGAAAAGTCTAAACCTTGTCTGTGGTATTCCGAGTAGGATTCAGGGATTGAATGACTGTGACGAGCTTCAAACTCGCGAGTGTTGGGCGTAGTGACAGACGCAAAAGGATCAATAGATCCTATTCTGACATGATCGAGAACCGACAGATGATTAGCCGTGCGGTGACAGCGCACCTGGACCTTTTTCACTGAGAGGACAGATGGTAGCCATTGACAACGGTGATCCACCAACACACAGCTTGCCATAGGAGGAACCTTGCATGCGTGAAGAAGAAGACAGGGAGAAAACAGAGATTCAGAAGACAAAACATCTCCAAAACTCCAACATATTCTCCATTACTGCATACCAAGTATTTATTTTATGTTCCCTTGTTCATTTTCAAGTCAACTGATAATTATAATTGACCTCCTAACTGAGATTTACAAGATAACCAGAGATTGCTTCAAACCAACAATCTCCGTGGGATTCGACTCTTACTCACGTAAGGTATTACTTGGACGACCCAGTGCACTTGCTAGTTAGTGGTACGAATTGTGAAAAGTGTGATTCACAATTCGTGCACCACCTATGAATCCTTCACCTCTCTTAAAGAAAAAAATGTTTTCTGAAAAAGAAAAAGACGTACATGAATTTTGAATTTTAAAATAGTTTAATTATTTTGAAGTGGTGGCAATACTTTTGTTTTCTGAATGAATGCTTGAACAGTGCATATTTTTGATATTGTTGTTTATGAATGTTAAAATTGTTGGCTCTTGAAAGAATAATGAAAAAGGAGAAATGTTATTGATAATCTGCAAAATCATAAAATTGATTCTTGAAGCAAGAAAAAGCAGTGAAAAAAAATATGGCGAAAAAAAAAGAAGAAATAAAAAGAAAAAGCAAGCAAAAAAAGCCAATAGCCCTTTAAACCAAAAGGCAAGGGTAAAACGGGCCCAAGGCTTTGAGAATTGATGGATAGGAGGGCCTAAAGGAATAAAATCCTGGCCTAAGCGGCTAAATCAAGTTGTCCCTAACCATGTGCTTGTGGCGTGAAGGTGTCAAGTGAAAAACATGAAATTGAGCGGTTAAAGTCGTGGTCCAAAGCAAAAGAGTGTGCTTAAGAGCTCTGGACACCTCTAATTGGGGACTCTAGCAAAGCTGAGTCACAATCTAAAAAGGTTCACCTAGTTATGTGTCTGTGGCATTTATGTATCCGGTGGTAATACTAGAAAACAAATTGCTTAGGGTCACGGCCAAGACTCATAAAGTAACTGTGTTCAAGAATCAACATACTGTACTAGGAGAATCAATAACACTATCTGAATTCTGAGTTCCTATAGATGCCAATCATTCTGAACTTCAAAGGATAAAGTGAGATGCCAAAACTGTTCAGAAGCAAAAAGCTAAGAGCCCTGCTCATCTAATTAAGATTGATTTTCATAGATGTTTTCGGAATTTATTGTATATTCTCTTCTTTTTATCCTATCTTGTTTTTAGTTGCTTGGGGACAACCAACAATTTAAGTTTGGTGTTGTGATGAGTGGATAATTTATACGCTTTTTGGCATTATTTTTAGTATGTTTTTAGTATATTTTAGTTAGTTTTTATTATGTTTTTATTAGTTTTTATTCAAAAATCACATTTCTGGACTTTACTATGAGTTTGTGTATTTTTCTGTGATTTTAGGTATTTTCTGGCTGAAATTGAGGGACCTGAGCAAAAATCTGATTCAGAGGCTGAAAAAGGACTACAGATGCTGTTGGATTCTGACCCTCGTGCACTCAAAATGGATTTTCTCAAGCTACAGATGCCCAATTGGCGCGCTCTCAATTGTGTTGGAAATTAGACATCCTGGGCTTTCCAGCAATATATAATAGTCTATACTTTTCCCGAGTTTTGATGACACAAACTGGCATTTAAACGCCAACTTTCTACCCTATTCTGGCGTCAAAACGCTAGAACTGGCATAAAAGCTGGAGTTAAAGACCCAAACTGGCACAAAAGCTGGCGTTTAACTCCAAGAAAAGTCTCTACATGTGAAAGCTTCAATGCTCAGCCCAAGCACACACCAAGTGGGCCCCGGAAGTGGATATCTACACTAACTATCCTAGCTTACTCATTTTCTGTAACCCTAGGTCAATAGTTTATTATAAAAACCACTTTTAGTGATTCATTTTGTACCTCATGACACTTAACACGTTTCATATTGTATCTTTGATGGTATGAGTCTCTAAACTCCATGGTTGGGGGTGAGGAGCTCTGCTGTGTCTCGATGAATTAATGCAATTACTACTGTTTTCCATTCAATCACGCTTGTTTCTATTCTAAGATATTCACTCGCACTTCAACCTGATGAATGTGATGATCCATGACACTCATCATCATTCTCACCTATGAACGCGTGCTTGACAACCACTTCCGTTCTATCTGCAATAGCTTGAGTGTGTATCTCTTAGCCTCCATTCCGAAAGATCGAAGTCTTCGTGGTATAAGCTAGAATCAATTGGCGGCCATTCCTGATATCCGGAAAGTCTAAACTTTGTCTGTGGTATTCCGAGTAGGATCTGGAAAGGGATGACTGTGACGAGCTTCAAACTCCGAGTGCTGGGCGTAGTGACAGACGCAAAAAGGATCAATGGATCCTATTCCAACATGAGTGAGAACCGACAGATGATTAGCCGTGTGGTGACAGTGCATTTGGACCATTTTTACTGAGAGGACAGATGGTAGCCATTGACAACAGTGATCGACCAACATACAGCTTGCCGTGGAAGGAACCTTGCGTGCGTGAAGAAGAAGACAGTAGGAAAGCAGAGATTCAGAAGACAGAGCATCTCCAAAACCTAAACCTGTTCTCCATTACTGCATAACAAGTATTTATTTCATGTTCTTTTACTTTTTACAATTAAAACTAAGAATCATTACCGATATCCTGACTAAGAATTACAAGATAACCATAGTTTGCTTCAAGCCGACAATCTCCATGGGATCGACCCTTACTCACGTAAGGTTTTACTTGGATGACCCAGTGCACTTGCTGGTTAGTTGTGCGGAATTGCAAAAGTGTGATTGTGATTTCGTGCACCAGCAGTGTTCAAAAGTTTGAACTCCAAGTTCACTTTTGTGAACTTTATCGCGCTCGAAGAGGGAACCAACGCACTGATGAGCAGATAATTTATACGCTTTTTGGCATTGTTTTCAGTATATTTTTAGTAGAATCTAGTTACTTTTAGGGATGTTTTCATTAGTTTTTATGTTAAATTCACATTTCTGGACTTTACTATGAGTTTGTGTGTTTTTCTGTGATTTCAGGTATTTTCTGGCTGAAATTGAGGGACTTGAGCAAAAATCAGATTCAGAGGTAAAAAAAGGACTGCTGATGCTGTTGGATTCTGACCTCCCT
The DNA here is from genome assembly GCF_000816755.2 of Arachis ipaensis. Lineage (NCBI taxonomy): Eukaryota > Viridiplantae > Streptophyta > Magnoliopsida > Fabales > Fabaceae > Arachis > Arachis ipaensis. The sequence goes on from NC_029792.2 coordinate 75,094,151, forward strand.
GCACTCAAAGTGGATTTTCTGGAGCTACAGAACTCAAAATGGCGCGCTTCCAATTGCGTTGGAAAGTAGACATCCAGGGCTTTCCAGAAATATATAATAGTCCATACTTTGCCCAAGTTTAGACGATGCAAACTTGCGTTCAACGCCAGCTCTCTGCCCAATTCTGGCGTCCAGCGCCAGAAAGAAGTTGCAAAGTGGAGTTCAACGCCCAAACTGGCACCAAAACTGGTGTTCAACTCCAGGAATGACCTCTACACGTGTAACACTCAAGCTCAGCCCAAGCACACACCAAGTGGGCCCCGGAAGTGGATTTAGGCATCAATTACTTACTTCTGTAAACCCTAGTAGCTAGTTTATTATAAATAGGACCTTTTCCTATTGTATTAGACATATTTGGATTATCTTTTGATCTATTGATCACATTTTGAGGGCTGGCGTCTCGGCCATGCCTGGACCTTCACTTGTGTATTTTCAACGGTAGAGCTTCTACACTCCATAAATTAAGGTGTGGAGCTCTGCTGTTCCTCAAAGATTAATGCAAAGTACTACTGTTTTCTATTCAATTCAACTTATTCCACTTCTAAGATATTCATTCGCACTTCAACCTGAATGTGATGAACGTGACAATCATTATCATTCCCTATGAACGCGTGCCTGACAACCACTCCCGTTCTACCTTCGATTGAACGAGTATCTCGTAGATTACTAATACAGGGGACCGAGTCCGAGATATTGGGATCTTCGTGGTATAAGCTAGATTGATGGCGGCATTCATGAGAATCCGAAAAGTCTAAACCTTGTCCGTGGTATTCCGAGTAGGATTCTGGGATTGAATGACTGTGACGAGCTTCAAACTCGCGAGTGCTGGGCGTAGTGACAGACGCAAAAGGATAGTAAATCCTATTCCAGTATGATCGAGAACCTCCAGATGATTAGCCATGCAGTAACAGCGCATCGGACCATTTTCACAGGGAGGAATAGGATGTAACCAACGACAAAGGTGATGCCTCCAGACGATTAGCCGTGCTGTGACAGAGCATTTGGATCATTTTCCCGAGAGAGATCGAAAGTAGCCATTGGCACCGGTGTCATCCTTACATAAAGCTAGCCATAGAAAGGAGTAAGATTGATTGGATGAAGATAACAGGAAAGCAGAGGTTCAGAGGAACGAAAGCATCTCTATACCCTTATCTGAAATTCTAACCAATGAATTACATAAGTATTTCTATCCTTATTTTAGTATTATTTTCGAAAATCCCATTACTATTTTACACCTGCCTGACTGAGATTTACAAGGTGACTATAGCTTGCTTCATACCAACAATCTCCGTGGGATTTGACCCTTACTCACGTAAGGTATTACTTGGACGACCCAGTGCACTTGCTGGTTAGTTGTGCGAAGTTGTGAACCATGGTATTGGCATCATGTTTGCGCCATTGCCAGGGAAAGAAAGAGCAATGAATTTTACATAATCAAAGTGTAATCACAATTTCGTCCACCAAGTTTTTGGCGCCGTTGCCGGGGATTGTTCGAGTTTGGACAACTGACGGTTCATCCTGTTGCTCAGATTAGGTAATTTTCTTTTTGTTTTCTTTTCAAAAATTTTTCAAAAATTTTCTCCTTTGTTTTCAAAAATATATTTTTCTTCAGAATTTTTAAGAATGAATTCTAGTGTTTCATGAAGCATGTTGAAGCCTGGCTGGCTGTAAAGCCATGTCTAATTCTTCTGGATAGGGCATGTCAGGCGTGTCATGTCTGAGTTACATACTAAAGCTTGGCTGGCTAGTAAGCCATGCCTAACCCTCAGATTGGAGCTTTAGATTAAAGAACACAAGATTCCTGGAATTCATATTAAAAATTTTGGAATCCTTATTTTTTCTTTTTCAATATAATTTTCGAAAAAAAAAAACCAAAAAAATTAGAAAATCATAAAAATAAAAAATATTTTGTGTTTCTTGTTTAAGTCTTGAGTCAACTTCAAGTTTGGTGTCAATTGCATGTTTTAAAGTTTGCATAAAATTTTCGAAAAATTCATGCATTCATAGTGTTCTTCATGATCTTCAAAGTGTTCTTGGTGTTCATCTTGACATTCATAGTGTTCTTGCATGCATTCCTTGTTTTGATCCAAAAAGAAAAGAGAAAAACATGAAAATGATGTTTTAATTTTTTCTCTCTCATCATAAAAATTCAAAAATCAAAAAAATATCTCCCCCTTTTATCTCTCATCAAATTCGAAAATTTGAGTTGACTTTTTCAAAAATTTTTAAAATCTAGTTGTTTTCATGAGTCAAATCAAATTTTCAATTTGAAAATCTTATCTTTTTCAAAATCTTTTTCAAAAATCAAATCTTTTCTATTTTTCTTAGTTATTTTCGAAAATTCTAAAAATATTTTTCAAAAATCTTTTTCTTATTTTTATATCAAATTTTCGAAAATAACAATAACAATTAATGTTTTGATTCAAAAATTTCAAGTTTGTTACTTGCTTGTCAAGAAAGATTCAAACTTTAAGTTCTAGATCATATCTTGTGATTTCTTGTGAATCAAGTCATTAATTGTGATTTTAAAAATCAAATCTTTTTCAAAACTAATTTCAATCATAGCTTTTCAAAAATATCTTCCTTATCTTATCTTTTTCAAAATATGATCTTAAAATATCTTTTCTAACTTCCTATCTTCTTATCTTTTCAAAATTGATTTTCAAATTTGTTTCAACTAACTAACTAACTTTTTGTTTGTTTCTTATCTTTTTCAAAACCACCGAACCAACTCTCTCTCTCTCTAATTTTCGAAAATATCTTCCCTCTTTTTCAAAAATTTCTTTTTAATTAACTAATTATTTTATTTTTTTTTTGAATTTTCGAAAAACTACTAACCTTTTTCAAAAAACTATTTTCGAAAATCACTAACTCTTTTTCAAAAAATTATTTTCGAAAATTCTCTCTTCCTCTCATACCCTTCTATTTATTTATTCATCTACTAACACTTCTCTTCATCTCACATCACTGCTCCTATCCTTACCCTTGTGTTTGGATGCTTCATTCTTCTTCACCCCTATTCCTTTTCTTCTTCTACTAACAATAAGGAACCTCTTTACTGTGACATAGAGGATTCCTCTTCTTTTCTTTTTCTCTTCTCTTTCTTATGAGCAGGGATAAAGAAAAAGGCATTCTTGTTGAAGCTGATCCAGAACCTGAAAGGACTCTGAAGAGAAAACTAAGAGAAGCTAAATTACAACAATCCAGAGACAACCTTATTGAAAATTTCGAACAAGTAAAGGAGATGGCAGCCAAACCCAACAACAATAATGCAAGGAGAATGCTTCATCTAGCTTAGCAAATCTAGTCTCTGATCTATCTAAGGCCACTGTGAGTTTCATGAATGAAACAAGATCCTCCATTAGAAATTTAGAAGCACAAGTGGGCCAGCTGAGTAAAAGGATCACTGAAATCCCTCCTAGTACTCTCCCAAGCAATACAGAAGAAAATCCAAAAGGAGAGTGCAAGGCCATTGACATAACCAAAATGGCCGAACACAAAGAGGGAGAGGAGGACGTGAATCCCAAGGGGGAAGACCCCCTAGGACGTCCAGTGATCAATAAGGAGTTTCCCTCTGAGGAACCAAAGGAATCTGAGACTCATCTAGAGACCATAGATATTCCATTGAACCTCCTTGTGCCATTCATAAGCTCTGATGAGTATTCCTCTTCTGAAGAGAATGAGGATGTTACTGAAGAGCAAACTGCCAAGTTTCTTGGTGCAATCATGAAGAGTCCTGGATACTGGAAAGGAAGAGGATGAATCCATCATCCTGGGAAGACCTTTCCTGGCCACAGCAAGAGCTGTGATTGATGTGGACAGAGGAGAATTGATCCTTCAATTAAATAAGGACAAGCTTGTGTTTACAACTCAAGGATCTCTCTTTGCATCCATGGAGAGGAAGCAGAAAAAGATTCTCTCAAAGCAGAGTCAAACAAAGCCCCCACAGTCAAACTCTAAGTTTGGTGTTGGGAGGCCACAACCAAACTCTAAGTTTGGTGTTGAACCCCCATATCCAAACTCTAAGTTTGGTGTTGGAGAGTCTCAACAATGCTCTGGACATCTGTGAGGCTCCATGAGAGCCCACTGTCAAGCTATTGACATTAAAGAAGTGCTTGTTGGGAGGCAACCCAATTTTTATCTAACTATATTTTTCTTAGTTATATGTCTTTATAGGTTCATGATCATGTGGAGTCACAAAATAAATATAAAAATTGAAAACGGAATCAAAAACAGCAGAAGAAAAATCACACCCTGGAGGAAGCATCTGCCTGGCATTCAACGCCAGAACAGAGCATGGTTCTGGTGCTGAACGCCCAAAATGGGCAGTATCTGGGTGCTGAATGCCCAAAATGGGCATCATCTGGGCGCTGAACGCCAGAATTGCACCCTGGAGAGGAGCTGGCGCTGAACGCCCAGAACAAGCATGGTTCTGGCATTCAACGCCAGAAATGGGCAACAAATGGGCGTTGAACGCCCAAAATGGACACCAACCTGGTGCTGAACGCCCAGAGTTGTGTGCAAGGGCATTTTACATGCCTAATTTGGTGCAAGGTTGTAAATCCTTGAACACCTCAGGATCTGTGGACCCCACAGGATCACCTCAGGATCTGTGGACCCCATAGGATCCCCACCTACCTCCACTCACTTCTTCTCACCCCTCTTTCACACAATCCCATAAACACTCTTCCCCAAAACCCTTCACCAATCACCTCAATCTCTCTTCCCCATCACCTCTTCACCACTCACATCCATCCACTCTTCCCCATAAACCTACCCAATAAACTCCACCTACCTTCAAAATTCAAAATCAATTTCCCACTCAAAGCCACCCATATGGCCGAACCTTAACCCCCCTCCCTTCCCTATATAAAGCCTTCCATTCTTCTTCATTTTCACACAAACACAACCCTCTCTTCTCTTCTTGGCCGAAATACACCTCCCCTCTCTTCTCCATATTTTCTTCTTCTTCTTCATCTAATTCTTTCTTCTCTTGCTCGAGGGCGAGCAACATTCTAAGTTTGGTATGGTAAAAGCATAAGCTTTTTGTTTTTCCATTACCATTGATGGCACCCAAGACCGGAGAATCCTCTAGAAAAGGGAAAGGAAAGACAAAAACTTCCACCTCCGAGTCTTGGGAGAGGGAAAGGTTCATCTCCAAAGCCCATCAAGACCACTTCTATGATGTTGTGGCCAAGAAGAAGGTGATCCCCAAGATCTCTTTCAAGCTCAAATGAAATGAGTATCCGGAGATCCGACATGAAATTCAAAGAAGAGGTTGGGAAGTTCTAACAAACCCCATCCAACAAGTCGGCATCCTAATGGTTCAAGAGTTCTATGCCAATGCATGGATCACCAAGAACCATGATCAAAGTAAGAACCCGGATCCAAAGAACTATGTTACAATGGTTCGGGGGAAATACTTAGATTTTAGTCCGGAGAATGTAAGGTTGGCGTTCAACTTGCCAAACATGGAAGAGAACGCACGCCCCTACACAAGGAGAGTCAACTTTGATCAAAGGTTAGACTAAGTCCTCATGGATATATGTGTAGAAGGAGCTCAATGGAAGATTGACTCAAAAGGCAAACTGGTTCAACTAAGAAGACTGGACCTTAAGCCTGTAGCTAGAGGATGGTTGGAGTTCATTCAATGCTCAATCATTCCCACTAGCAACCGGTCTGAAGTTACTATAGACCGGGCCATCATGATTCATAGCATCATGATTGGAGAAAAGGTGGAAGTTCATGAGATTATACCTCAAGAACTCTACAAGGTGGCTGACAAGTCCTCTAAGAAGGAAACGCCACCATCACTACGGTGGATTCATTCCTTGTTCTTATTTCTTCTGTTTTTTTCGTTTTCTATGTTAAGTGCTTATCTGTGTTTGTATCTTCATTACATGATCATTAGTAGTTTGTAACTATGTCTTAAAGTTATGAATGTCCTATGAATCCATCACCTCTCTTAAATAAAAACTGTTTTAATTCAAAAGAACAAGAAGTACATGAGATTCAAATTTATCCTTGAACTTAGTTTAATTATATTGATGTGGTGACAATGCTTCTTGTTTTCTGAATGAATGCTTGAACAGTGCATATGTCTTTTGAAGTTGTTGTTTAAGAATGTTAAATATGTTGGCTCTTGAAAGAATGATGACTAGGAGACATGTTATTTGATAATCTGAAAAATCATAAAAATGATTCTTGAAGCAAAAAAAAGCAGCAAAGAACAAAGCTTGCAGAAAAAAAAAAAGAAAAAAAAGTAGGCGAAAAAAAAATATAGAAAGAAAAAGCAAGCAGAAAAAGCCAAAAGCTCTTAAAACCAAGAGGCAAGAGCAAAAAGCCAATAACCCTTAAAACCAAAAGGGAAGGGTAAATAAAGAGGATCCCAAGGCTTTGAGCATCAGTGGATAGGAGGGCCTACAGGAATAAAATCCAGGTCTAAGCGGCTAAACCAAGCTGTCCCTAACCATGTGCTTGTGGCGTGTAGATGTCAAGTGAAAACTTGAGACTGAGCGGTTAAAGTCAAGGTCCAAAGAAAAAAAAGAGTGTGCTTAAGAACCCTGGACACCTCTAATTGGGGATTTTAGCAAAGCTGAGTCACAATCTGAAAAGGTTCACCCAATTATGTGTCTGTGGCATTTATATATCCGGTGGTAATACTGGAAAACAAAGTGCTTAGGGCCACGGCCAAGACTCATAAAATAGCTGTGTTCAAGAATCATCATACTAAACTAGGAGAATCAATAACACTATCTGAACTCTGAGTTCCTATAGATGCCAATCATTCTGAACCTCAATGGATAAAGTGAGATGCCAAAACTATTCAAGAGGCAAAATGCTATAAGTCCCGCTCATTTGATTGGAGCTATGTTTCATTGATAGTTTAGAATTTATAGTATATTCTCTTCTTTTTATCCTATTTAATTTTCAGTTGCTTGGGGACAAGCAACAATTTAAGTTTGGTGTT
>NC_029792.2:75101182-75105159 GCF_000816755.2 Arachis ipaensis
CTGGAAGTGGATTTATGCATCAATTACTTACTTTTGTAAACCCTAGTGGCTAGTTTATTGTAAATAGGACTTTTTACTATTGTATTGGATATCTTTGGACGCCTGGTTCTTAGATCAGAGGGGCTGGCCATTCGGCCATGCCTAGACCTTTCACTTATGTATTTTCAACGGTAGAGTTTCTGCACTCCATAGATTAAGGTGTGGAGCTCTGCTGTTCCTCAAAGATTAATGCAAAGTACTACTGTTTTCTATTCAATTCATCTTATTTCGTTTCTAAGATATTCATTCACACTTCAACCTGAATGTGATGAACGTGACAATCATCATCATTCCCTATGAACGCGTGCCTGACAACCACTTCCGTTCTACATTAGATTGAATGAGTATCTCTTAGATCTCTTAATCAGAATCTTCGTGGTGTAAGCTAGAATGATGGCGGCATTCAAGAGAATCCGGAAAGTCTAAACCTTGTCTGTGGGATTCCGAGTAGGATTCAATGATTGAATGACTGTGACGAGCTTCAAACTCGCGAGTGCTGGGCGTAGTGACAGACGCAAAAGGAGGGTGAATCCTATTCCAGCATGATCGGGAACCTTAGATGATTAGTCGTGCCGTGACAGGGCATCTTGGACCATTTTCACAAGAGGAGGGGATGTAGCCACTGACAACGGTGATGCCCTTGCATAAAGCCAGCCATAGAAAGGAGTAAGACTGATTGGATGGAGGCAGCAGGAAAGCAGAGGTTCAGAGGAACGAAAGCATCTCTACACGCTTATCTGAAACTCTCACCAATGATCTACATAAGTATTTCTATCCTTGTTTTCATTCTCTATTTTCGAAAACCCCATTACTATTTTATATCCGCCTGACTGAGATTTGCAAGGTGACCATAGCTTGCTTCATACCAACAATCTCCGTGGGATTCGACCCTTACTCACGTAAGGTATTACTTGGACGACCCAGTGCACTTGCCGGTTAGTTGTGTAAAGTTGTGAACCATGGTATTGGCATCATGTTTTTGGCGCCATTGCCAGGGAAAGAAAGAGCAATGAATTTTACATAATCAAAGTGTAATCACAATTTCGTCCACCAGGGGCCTTGCCATTTACCTACGCTTACTTGAAGGCTTTATGCACCTAATTTGAGATCCCGGCAGACATTGGAGATGCAAACATTGGTAGGGATTCCAGGATGAATTCAAGCATAAGCCACCATAGTAAGAATTCACTCATCAAAGCACACTCGATTATAATTTTGAAAGTTACCATTGCAGATTGGAAATTATAAGTTTGCTTTCTTAATTATTGATTTGATGGAACTACTAAGCTTTGATGCACATTTTATTCTATACTTATTAATTATTGATTTGATCTATGTAGAGAGGCCAAAGCAAAAAAGGTATAAGAATCTACTTAAAGCAGCAGATGCTACAAATTCTTCACAAGATACATCGGCAGCTGCAAATTCCTCCCGAGACACATCGGCAACTGCAAATTTCTCCCGAGCCAAGTCGGCAGTGGCTGCAAATTCATCCCTAGACAAGTCGGCAGCTTTAAATGCATCCCAAGTCAAGTTGGCAGCAGTTGCAAATTCCTCCCGAGACACATCGACAATTGCATATTTCTCCCGAGCCAAGTCGGCAGCTTAAAATTACTCCTGAGACAAGTCGACAGCTGCAAATTCCTCCCGAGACAAGTCGGCAGCAGCTACAAGTTCATCCTGAGACAATTCGGCAGCTTCAAATTCTTCTGAGCCTTCATCAGTTGCTCCAACTATATCTGAGCATCCATCTGAACCTAAACGTAAACGTGGACGTGAATCTAAGCATTATTGGACTGTTGATGCCATAGGTATGTATAGATGTTTTATTAGTATTTTTAGATGTATATATGTTATAATATGTTATTATTATCAAATTAAGTTCATCAATTAAGTTGCAGCATGATTGTCTTGTCTATTTAGACGAGTATGAAGTTATCACGAAACTTCGTTTGTTAGTCAAGAATGTGCATAATTTACCAGAAGATTTGTGTATTATTGTGCATTTTGATAAAGAACATGAAGCAATAGGAGGGATGCTGGGCTTCTTGCAAGAGTTTGTGGACAGTTGGCAACCGATTGTGTTGCATTTCCAATAAGTTTTGAGAAGTGATCTGGTATTCCAGAGACTTTTTTTGAAAATCAATGGAATAGTTCTTTTCGGTAAGGTTATTCATCTTGTACTCTTTCACTACCTTGATATTTGGAAATTTTGGTAACAGGAGAAATTAAATTCCATGTATATAGCTCTTTCTATTTGTATGATTTGGAATTTCCTCATGGTTTATGTAATTTAAAATCTTATTGTATATTGAAGGCTCGATTTTGTTTCAAGGAGTGTGATGTCTTAGCCAAAAGATTTTTCTCCAATCGCTGGGTAAAAAATAGAGAGAACATAGAATAAAGCAATGGAATGATTTCTATGATCCGAGGTTTAGCAAAAATCAGATCATAAATAATGCACCTGAAGATATTGCTCCAAATCAATGGGCTTTATTAGTAGAATATCGTCTTAAATCCGAAGCTCAGGTAATTATAATTTTATTATTTAATTATTTTTAAATTTAAAAGTGATGCATTAACCCTGTGTACCTGCATTGCTAACTGCACAGATAAATAGGCTTTGTTGAATTTAGTAAAGATTTAGAAAACTGCACAGCTAAATGCACATGCATGCATATTCTATTTGTTTTGTTTGAGCTTTCTATTTCATCTGTGGTGTTGACCCTCTTTTACAAATTTGAGGTTAAAATATTATGCAACTTGCATCATGACCAGTTAAGTTAAAATAGTATGCAACTTGTATAACTGGAAAGATAGCATGAGTAGTCTAGATGATGGATATAGTTACTCTAAAAGTCACTTATATTTCTTGTAGAATCTCTGTAAGAGGAATCAAGAAATTTGACATAAACAAAAAATTTCTCATACTTCAGGTGCTAAGTCAATAGCACAAAGAAAGGCTGAACTGGTAATTTTCTTTACATAATCAGTTTTTATTTTTATTTTTGAACTTCTTTTTTATCCTCATGGATATATATTTCAAATTTTAGATGAAAGAGACCGGAAAAGAGGTCACTCGAGTTGAAATATGGGATATTATCCACAAGAAAAAAGATGGAAGTTATGTAAATGATGAGGCTAAAGAGATAGCGATAAGGCTAAAGTGTAATAAGTTACTTGGTTAAATTTATTGTGTTGTCCAAGTTAATGGTTTAACCAGTTTAACTATTAATTGTTAACACTTTGATCTTTTTTCTTTGTTTATATATATGTCTCCAACTTGCTGATGGCTCCATTAAATACCCATCAGGCGTGATTGAAGACATGATTGTCAGAGTTGGGCCATTCGCCTTTCCCACTGACTTTGTAGTGCTGAATATGGAGGAGCACAAGAGTGCCACTCTCATTCTAGGAAGACCCTTCCTAGCAACTGGACGAACTCTCATTGATGTCCAACAGGGGGAAATAACCCTGAGAGTCAATGATGATGAGTTTAAGTTGAACACTGTCAAAGCCATACAGCATCCAGACACATCAAAAGACTGCATGAAAGTTGATCTTATTGACTCCTTGGTAGAAGAGAACAACATGGCTGAGAGTCTCGAATCAGAGTTGGAAGACATCTTTAAAGATGTTCAGCCTGATTTGGAGGATTCAGAGGAAATGAAAGAGCCTCTGAGATTTCCTCAGGAAGAGGAAAAACCTCCTAAACCCGATCTCAAACCATTACCACCATCCCTGAAATATGCATTTTCAAGTTGTCCCCAAAAAAAGGGAGGCATGACAGTGGTTCATAATGAAAAGAATGAACTAGTTCCTACAAGAACAGTTACAGGGTGGCACATGTGTATTGACTACAGAAGGCTCAATACAGCCACCAGAAAGGATCATTTTCCTTTACCATTCATAGACCAGATGCTAGAAAGACTGGCAGG
>NC_029792.2:75105794-75136620 GCF_000816755.2 Arachis ipaensis
GATTCTATAGGAGGTTTATAAAGAATTTTTCAAAAATCGCAAAACCTCTGAGCAATCTGCTAGCTGCTGACATGCCATTTGTGTTTGACACAGAGCGTCTGCAGGCGTTTGAAACGCTGAAAGCCAAGCTGGTCACAGCAGCAGTTATTTCTGCACCAGACTGGACATTACCATTTGAGCTAATGTGTGATGCCAGTGATCACGCCATTGGTGCAGTACTGGGACAGAGGCATGACAAGCTTCTGCATGTCATTTATTATGCTAGCCGCGTTTTAAAAGATGCCCTGAAAAATTACACAACCACAGAAAAAGAATTGCTTGCAGTGGTTTATGCCATTGACAAGTTTAGATCATACTTAGTAGGATCAAAGGTGATTGTGTATACTGACCATGCTGCTCTTAAATATCTACTCACAAAGCAGGATTCAAAACCCAGGCTCATAAGATGGGTGTTGCTTCTGCAAGAGTTTGATATAGAAATAAGAGACAGAAAAGGGACAGAAAACCAAGTGGCTGATCATCTGTCCCGGATAGAGCCAATAGAAGGGACGTCCCCCCCTTCTCTTGAGATCTCTGAGACCTTTCCGGATGAGCATTTATTTGCCATTCGCACCATGGTTTGCAGACATTGCGAACTATAAAGCTGCAAGGTTCATACCCAAAAAGTACAACAGGCAACAAAAGAAAAAACTAATTACTGATGCAAAGTACTACTTGTGGGATGAACCCTATCTCTTTAAGAGATGTGCAGACAGAATAATTAGTAAAAATCTGTTTTGGGCGTTCAACGCCCAAAAGAGGCATCCACTGGGCGTTGAACGCCAGTAAGGATAGCCATCTGGGCGTTAAACGCCAGAAAGAAGCATCTTCTGGGCGTTGAACGCCAGAAAGAAGCTCCTTCTGGGCGTTTAACGCCAAATTTACAGCGTCCTGGGCGTTCAGAAAAACCCCCAGTGACAAAGGGGTTCCTGGCGTTCAACGCCAGAAAGAAGCAACAGCTGGGCGTTGAACGCCCAGGAGAGGCAGCATTTGGGCGTTCAAACGCCAGGATGGTGGGGAGGAGGTAAATTCGTTTTTTCTTCATATTTTTCATTTTAATCCTAATTTTCATGTTTCAATTCATGATTTCTTGCATAAACATGTTAAGAACCCTGATTTCTAAAATCCCTAATTTCTAAAAACCCTTCTTTAAAAATATTAAATGTATCTTAATCCATAAGCACAAATCTTTTTTTTCAATCCAACTCAACTCTTTTTCAAAATTTTCAAAACAAATCTCTCTCTTTTCATTCAAAAATCTTTTCAACTAAGCAATATCTTTTTCAAATCTCCATACTATCTTTTTCAAAAATCCAAATCTATCTTTTTCAAATATCTTTCATATCTTTTCAATTTTAAATCATATCTTTTCTTATCATATTTTTTTCTAAAAATCATATCTTCTATCTTATCTTTCTCCCTATTTTCGAAAACCCACACCCCTCTCCCTTTAAATATGAGTTCGGCCTCCCTCCCCTCCCATCCACCATTGCACCTAGCTCTCCTTCTCTCCCTTTCCTTTCTTTTCTTTTTGCTTGAGGACAAGCAAACCTCTAAGTTTGGTGTGCTTATCCGTGATCACTAAGATCATGGCTCCTAAAGGAAAACAACCCACTCCAAGAGGCAAGAAAGAAAGCGTTCCAAAACCACTTTGGAATCAAGGGAAGTTCTTAACTAAAGAACATTCAGACCATTATTACAAAATAATGGGTCTAAGATCAGTGATCCCGGAAGTTAGATTCGATCTGAAAGAAGATGAATATCCGGAGATCCAGGAGCAAATTCGAATCAGGAACTGGGAGATCCTAGATAATTCTGAAACGAAAGTGGGAAGGAATATGGTCTAGGAGTTCTATGCTAATATGTGGCATACAGACAGGCAAAGACTATCTGGATCTGCTAGGAACAAATACAGAAAGAACAGAAGGAATAAAGTAGCATTCTTTGCTATTTGCTTAAGGAACAGGAGGAGCAAGGGCGTGATCTAAGGGAATTGAAGCACCAGAAATTATCTCTTGAAGGACCAAGCACCCCGCAGATCAGAGGAACATCCACTTCCTAGAACAAAGGTTGTTAAATTCCAATCTTAGCCTTAACTCTGTGATAACTGTTTTTATTAGTTTTATACGCTTTTTGGGGGTAATTTCATATAGTTTTTAGTATGTTTTAGTTAGTTTTTAGTTTATCTTCATTAGTTTCTAGGAAAAATTCATATTTCTGGACTTTACTATGAGTTTGTGTGCTTCTCTGTAATTTCAGGTATTTTTTGGCTAAAATTGAGGGAGCTGAGCAAAAATCTGATTCAGGCTGAAAAAGGATTGCTGATGGTGTTGGATTCTGACCTCCCTGCACTCAAAGTAGATTTTCTGGAGCTACAGAACTCCAAATGGCGCGCTTCAAATTGCGTTGGAAGGTAGACATCCAGGGCTTTCCAGCAATATATAATAGTTCATACTTTGCTCAAGGATAAAAGACGTAAAATGGTGTTCAATGCCAGTTCCATGCTGCTGTCTGGCGTCCAGCGCCAGAAACAAGTTACAAGTTGGAGTTCAACGCCAGAAAAGGATCCAAAGCTGGCGTTGAACGCCCAAAACATCCGTACACACGTGATTAGCTTAAGTCTCAGCCCCAGCACACACCAAGTGGGCCCCAGAAGTGGATTTCTGCACCATCCATCTTAGTTTACGCATTTTCTGTAAACCTAGTTTACTAGTCTAGTATTTAAACAACTTTTAGAGACTTATTTTGCACCTCATGACATTTTAGATCTGAACTTTGTACCTTTTGACAGCATGAGTCTCTAAACTCCATTGTTGGGGGTGAGGAGCTCTGCTGTGTCTCAATGAATTAATGCAAGTAATTCTGTTTTCCATTCAAACATGCGTGTTCCTATCTAAGATATCCATTCGCACTTCAATGTGAATATGATGAACATGACAATCATCATCATTCCCCTACGAACGCGTTCCTGACAACCACTTCTGTTCCACTATAGAATGAATGAATATCTCTTGGATCTCTTAATCAGAATCCTCGTGGTATAAGCTAGATTGATGGCAGCATTCAAGAGAATCTGGAAAGTCTAAACCTTGTCTTTGGTATTCCGAGTAGGATTCAGGGATTGAATGACTGTGACGAGCTTCAAACTCGAGAGTGTTGGGTGTAGTGACAGACGCAAAAGGATAGCAAATCCTATTTCGGTACAATTGAGAACCTGCAGATGATTAGCCATGCGGTGACAACGCATTTGGACCCTTTTCACTGGAAGGATGGATGGTAGCCATTGACAACGGTGATCCACCAACACACAGCTTGCCATAAGAGGACGTGCGTGCGTGAATCAGAAAACAGAGGAAAGCAGAATTTCAGAAGACAAAGCATCTCCAAAACTCCAACATATTCTCCATCATTGCATACAAGTATAATTTGTGTTCTGCCCTTTATTCCTTGCAATCAAATTTGATAAGTGAATTATTTTATTGTTTTCCTGACTAAGAGTTACAAGATAATCATAGATTGCTTCAAGCCAACAATCTCCGTGGGATCGATCCTTACTCATGTAAGGTATTACTTGGACGACCCAGTGCACTTGCTGGTTAGTGGTACGAGTTGTAAAAAGTGTGATTTACAATTGGTGCACCAGAGATGTATAGTCAAGCTGGTGGTTCATCATTGTCTGATGAAAGATGCACTCTGAACCCATGTAGAATGTGACAACCTTATGCCAGTTCTTCTTTCTTGTTATTTGGGGCAGTTTTGATGAGAGAACAGGGCTCCTGCCACACTAAACTTAAAAATTTGCTCGTACTCGAGAAAAAGGTAAGAAAGGAAGAAGAAGAAAAGAGAATAGGAGTCGAATGAAAGGTGGTGAGTGAGAGAGAAGGGCACGGTTATATATATATAGGGAGGGGGGAGGGATTTTCGAAAATCATCATGAAAGAAAGATAAAGATTTTTGAAAAAAAAGATAAAAAGATAAGTTGTTAAACTTGAAAGATAAGAAAAGATTTTAAAAAGATATAAAAGATTCTAAAGATAAGATAAGAAGTATGAAAAAGATTTGAAAGTTTGATAAAAGATATGACCATGATAAGAAAAGATTTTGAAAGAATTTGAAAGTAAGTTGAAAAAGATATGAAATTTTGAGAAAGATTTGTAAAGAATTGAAAATATGTTAAAACTTGAAATTAAATTGAAATTGAGGTATTTGAACAAAATTTGATTTAAAAATAAAAGAATATTTGAAATTGAATTGGAAAAAGATGAGTTTAATCAAGAGAAGATGAGAATTTTGAAGTTACCTCCATGTTGCCTTGCTGGCGTTTGAACGCCCAAAACGCTGGCATTCTGGCGTTTAACGCCAAAGTGTTCCTCCCTCTTGGGTGTTAAACGCCTAGCCAGGGCTCCCTAGCTGGCGTTTAACGCCAGACTGATGCTCCTTCTTGGGCGTTAAATGCCCAGCCATGGCTCCCTGGCTGGCGTTTAACGCCAGGCTTGTGCTCCTTATTGGGCGTTAAATGCCTAGGCAGTGCTCCCTGGCTGGCGTTTAACGCCAGGCTTGCTGCCTCCATGGGCGTTTAAACGCCCATTTGCCTACCCTTTCTAGCGTTTAATGCCAGAGAGATCCTTACTCCAGGGTATTCTGTTTACTGCTCTGCACCATTCTGTCTTTGTTTAAGCACTGTTCATGATCACTAACATTAAAATTAACTTAAAACATAATGAAAAACTAATTGAAAAGAAAACTAATTAAAATAGAAGCAACCAGAAAATTAATAATGTATGAGTGAATATTGGGTTGCCTCCCAACAAGCGCTTCTTTAATGTCTTTAGCTGGACTTCACTGTACTTAGCTTAGCAACAGTGTCGAACTTCCTGGCTCTATATCTCCTTCAAGGTAATGCTTAACTCTCTGTCCATTGACAGTGAACCTGTTTTCAGAATCTTTACCTTGAAGTTCTATGTGCCTGTAAGGTGATACATTTGTAATCACATACGGTCCCTTCCAACAGGATTTGAGTCTTGGGTTGAAGAGTAAGACTTTCTGTCCCGGTTCAAAGGAATCTGGAAGCTAAGTTCCTGTCATGCCACCTGTTTGCCTTTTCATTATAGATCTTTGCATTTTCAAATGCAATTAAGCAGAATTCGTGTGGCTCATTTAGTTGGAGAAGTCGTTTTTCTTCTGCCGCTTTAGTATCAAGGTTAAGGAATCTAGTATCCCAATAGGCTTTGTTTTCTAGTTCCACAAGCAAATGACAGGACTTCCCATATACCAGCTGGAATGGTGAGGTTCCAATAGGGGTTTTGAAAGCTGTTCTGTATGCCCATAGAGTATCATCAAGCTTTCTAGCCCAATCCTTTCTAGAGGTACATACTGTCCTCTCTAGGATTCGCTTTAGTTCTCTATTTGAGACTTCAGCTTGCCCATTTGTTTGGAGATGTGTTGTGTGAGCATCTTTCCTATCTTTACCTAGTGAATTTGTATTTAATTTGTTGAGTTTAATCAAGAATTAATTATCTTTTAGCCACTATGGATGTTACTTTGAGTCGTGTTCAATTCTATTTATTTTAGGTAGCATTTGGCTGGATTTGATGGAGTTTTCGCAGAAAAAGAGAAGAAGGCGAATGATGCTGTCAACCCTGACCTCTCTGCACTCAACCTGAATAACTCGAGCTATAGAGGTCCAATAGACGTGATTCCAATGGCATTGGAAAGCTAACTTCCAAAGCTTTCCAACGATATATAATAGTCCACAACTTCTCTCCCACCAATTCGGCCAAGGCTGCGCCTAACTTGAGATTTCTCAAGTTAGGCGCAAGACAACAACAACAACACGCAACCATATGCATGACTACTCAAGTTAGGCGCCCAAGTTTGCAAGTTTGGCGCCAGTTTCACAAATAACACTCCCTGGAGCACTGGCTAGGCTGCGCCTAACTTGAGATCACAAGACACTAACAAGCACGCGCAATGCATAACAACAACTCAAGTAAGGCGCACCAAAGCTTGAGTTAGGCGCAAGCTCACTCACTCAAACTCCAATCCATGCGGCCATGACCAAGTAAGGCGCATGAGAACTCAAGTTAGGTGCATGATCTTCCAATTCAAGTGGTCCCAACGTTCAAATTGAGGCTATTCGAAGATTTTAATTAATTCTGATTTAAACTTTATTTTATTTTAAAAAGAAAAAGATATTATTTTAGTTTTAGAAAATAAATTTTAAATTAATTAGGATTAAATATAAAAGAGAAAAGAAACTTCTCTTCTAGGGATTATTCCACCTCAGTCCAATTTAGGGTTTACCAGAATCCTAGTTTTCACTCTTTTTCCATGAGCAACTAAACCTACACTGTTAAGGTTAGGAGCTCTATCTATCGTATGGATTGATTCTATTATTTTTGTATTTTAATTTATGTTTGATTCATTTAATTCAAGAACTGTTTTGATTCTTTATTTTATGAAATTGGGTGGAACGGAAGTATGACCTTCTTTCTAGTTGAGTTCTTGTATAACTTGGAAAAGCTCTTTACCTGAACAACAGCTTGAAAACATATTCTCCTAAATTTCTAATTATCTGGATTTAACGGGATACGTGACATATAATCTTCTTATATTTGGATAATTAGGATTTTTGTGGCATAATAACCAGAATTAAACTTCACCCTCTAATTGGAATAAATTGACCAAGGAATTGGCGGTTGATGAGAGTTAGAGGAGACTAAAAAGGTCTAAGGAATTAGGGTTTAGTCACATATGGTTTGCAATGAATTAAATCTTGTATGATTAAAATAGTTATTAAGAAAAGTCAATCCGGAAAATAGATAACTCTGAAACCTTAACTATTTCTCCATATATTATTCCTAACTTATTTATTGCCTATCTTCTGATATTCTGAGTTTACTATTTAATGCTCTTTGAACTCTCAAACAATATTTTCTGTTTGTCTAACTAAGTAAATCACTTAACCATTGTTGCTTAGTCCATCAATCCTCATGGGATCGACCCTCATTCACTTGAGGTACTACTTGGTACGACCCGGAGCACTTGCTGGTTAGTTTGTAGGTTATAAATTCCGCATCAGGATGATACGGTGTTGCTACTTTATGGCGAATTCCATAGTAGCTTAAGACAGAATCCAACTGTCTGTTGTAGAAATGAGTTTCTCCATCACTAATTAGTGTCATAGGGCACCAAATCTGCTAAAGATGTTCTTTTGGAGGAACTTCATTACTACTCTGGTGTCATTTGTGGGTGTTGCTATTGCTTCAACCCATTTAAACACATAATCTACTGCCACAAGGATGTAGATGTTTGAGTGTGAAGGCAGGAAGGGTCCCATAAAATCTATGCCCCTGGTGTGCATGTACGTAAACCCTACACTTTTCGTACAACAGCAGTACCAGCAAGTGCACTGGGTCGTCCAAGTAATACCTGAGCGAGTCAGGGTCGATCCCACGAGGATTGTAGCTTAAAGCAAGCAATGGTTGTCTTTTAGATCTTAGTCAGGAGGAATCAGAGAGTTTATGTAAACCTTGAATGATTATATGTCATATATCAAATATTTGGAAATTAAGTAGAAATAAGGATAGGAATAGAGTTGAGAGTCGGAATTGCTTTGTCTTTCTGAATGAACTCTGGTATTACTATCTTCTTTGCTAGTGAATGATCTTCTTCTATGGCAGGCTATAAGTGATCAAAGCCATTGTCCATGGTCATTGATCTCCTCTGCTACAGGTCAAACGCCATTGTCCGTGGTCATTCAATCTAACGGAGGTTGAAGCTCTAGCAAGTCATTCTCTTGGCGATCCTACTCAAAACGCCACAGACAAGGTCGAATCTTTCAGATCAGAGAACACTGCTTCTTTGGATTCTAGCCTATACCACGGAGACCTTAATCTCCCCAAAAATCGGCTGAAGTGGTGTCTCTAGAAGTCCCCAACGAAGTCGTGGATTAACCGTCTGAGAGATGTATAAACATAGATGTTGGTTCGTGCTTTCCGGCCAAGTATTCACACGAACCCAAGTAGACGCGGGTATTTGTCAAGAACGTTCATCTTAATGTGATGAACAGAGCTAATTTGTCAGATCATCCTATTCACCACGATGAAGATCGGATATACATCTTAGAGATAGATCAAACACGGATCAAAGAAGAAACAGTAAGACTTTTATTAATTTATAGGACTCAGCAGGGCTCCTCCCCTCAACCTAGGAGGTTTAGAAACTCATACTAAAGTAAAAAAGTGAAAAACAAAACTAGGACTGAACGGAATCGAAGAAGGTCTGAATTACATAAAAAAATCCCTTAAATACTAAACAAATGACAAGGGTAAAACAGTCTATTTAGTGCTAAAATCCACTTCTGAGGCCCACTTAGTGAGTGTTTGGGCTGAGCTTTGATGAAATCCACGTGCTTTGAGGTCTCTTGGGCGTGCAACGCCAGCTAGGGGGTCCTCTTTGGGCTTTTGTACATTGGTCTCTGCTCTTTGGGTGCTAGACGCTTGGAAGGGGGCAGGAAGCTGGCGTTGGAGGCCAGTTTTGGGCCTTCTAATCCGAAGCAAAGTATGGACTATTATATATTACTGGAAAGCTCTGAAGTCAGCTTTCCATAGCCATGAGAGCGCTCCATTTGGACTTCTATAGCTCCAGAAAAGCTCTTTCGAATGCAGGCAGGTCAGATCTGGACAGCATCTGGAGTGCTTTCTCTGTCTCTGAATCAGAATTCTACTCTAGCTCCTCAATTTAAGCCAAAAATTACCTGAAATTGCTCAAAAACACAAAAACTCATAGTAGAATCCAAAAATATGATTTTAACACTAAAACCTATAAAAACGCAATAAAAACTAAACAAAAACTACTAAAAACTATATGAAAGTGATGTCAAAAAATGTATAAAATATCCGCTCATCACAACAGCAAACTTAAAATGTTGCTTGTCCCCAAGCAACTAAAAATACAAAGGATAAAAAGAAAATTAAGATACAATAAATTTCTAAGTTTCAAACGAAGCTTAGTTAAAATCAGATGATTGGGACTTAGTAGCTTTTTGCTTCTGAACAATTTTGGCATCTCACTATCCATTAAAACTCAGAGATGTTGGCATCCTTAGGAACTTAGAATCCAGATGATATTATTGACTTTCCTAGTTAAGCTTATTTTGATTCTTGAACACAGCTTTCAGAGTCTTGGCCATGACCCTAAGCACCTTGTTTTCCAGTATTACCACCGGATACAATAATGCCACAGACACTTTAACTGGGTGAACCTTTTCAGATTGTGACTCAGCTTTGCTAGAGTCCCCAGATAGAGATGTCCAGAGTTCTTAAGCACACTCTTTTTGCTATGGACCACGACTTTAACCGCCCAGTCTCAAGCTTTTCACTTGACACCTTCATGCCAAAAGAACATGGTTAGGGATAGCTTAGATTGAGCTGCTTAGGCCAGGTTTTTATTCCTTTGGGTCCTCCTATCCATTAATGCTCAAAGCCTTGGGTCCTTTTACCCTTTCCTTTTGGTTTAAAGGGTTACTGGCTTTTTCAATCTGCCTTCCTTTTCCTGCATTTTTTGGCAGTAATGGATTTTTCTGCTTTTTATTTTTTTTTCTTTTTGCCATTTTTTTCTTTTTCGCATGCATAATAATTTTTTTCTTTTGCAACATGCTTTTCTTTTTTTGGCTTTTTGTTGCTTTTTCTTACTTCAAGAATCAATTTTTAGATTTTTCATATTATCAATAATATTTTTCCTTATTCCTTATTCTTTCAAGAGCCAACATTCTAAAATTACAACTTCAAATATGCACTATTTAATCATACATTCAGAAAACAAAAGCAAATGACACCACGTCAAACTAATTAAACTAATCTTATTTTAAACTTGAAATTCATGCATCTCTCAATTCTTTTCAAATAAAAATTTTTATTTAAGCAAGGTGAGAGATATATAGAACATTTTACAACTTAAAGACATCAAATGCAAATGATCATGCAACTAGAACAAGAGAACAGAAAATAAAATAGACAGAAAACAGAAAAATAATAAAGGAAAGGAATAAAAAGAGAACGAGTCCACCTTTAATGGTGGAGTCTGGTGCTCCTCCTTGAGGATCCAATGTGCTGCTTGATCTCTTCTATGTCATCCCTTTGCCTTTGTTGCTCTTCCCTCATAGCCCTTTGTTCTTCTCTAATGGCTCTTTGATCTTCTCTTATTTTATTGAGGGTGGTGGTATGTCCTTGATGCTCCATCCTCAATTGCTCCATGTTAGTGCTCAATTCTCCAAGAGAAGTTTGCCATTGATCCCAATAGCTTTGGGGAGGAAAATACATCCCTTGAGGCATCTCAGGAATTTCCTGATGACGCGGATGCACAGGCTCTTGTGCATTGATGAGCGGATAATTTAGACGCTTTTTGGCATTGTTTTTAGGTAGTCTTTAGTATGATTTAGTTAGTTTTTACTATATTTTTATTAGTTTTTATGCAAAAATTACATTTCTGGACTTTACTATGAGTTTGTGTGTTTTTCTGTTATTTCAGGTATTTTCTGGCTGAAATTGAGGGACCTGAGCAAAATCTGATACAGAGGCTGAAAAAGGACTGCAGATGTTGTTGGATTCTGACCTCCCTGCACTCGAAATAAATTTTCTGGAGCAGCAGAAACCCAAATGGCACGCTCTCAATTGCGTTGGAAAGTAGACATCCAGGGCTTTCCAGCAATATATAATAGTCCATACTTTGCTCAAAGATAAATGACGTAAATTGGAGTTCAACGCCAGTTCCATGTTGCATTCTGGCGTTAAACGCCAGAAACAGGTTACAAGTCGGAGTTAAACGCCCAAAACAGGCTACAACCTGGCGTTTAACTCCAGAAACAGCCTAGGCACGTGTAAAGCTCAAGTCTCAGTCCCAGCACACACCAAGTGGGCCCCGAAAGTGGATTTCTGCACTATCTATCGTAGTTTACTCATTTTCTGTAAACCTAGGTTACTAATTTAGTATTTAAACAACTTTTAGAGATTTATTATGTACCTCATGACATTTTACACGTTTCATATTGTATTTCTAAAGGCATGAGTCTCTAAACCCCATGGTTGAGGGTGAGGAGCTCTGCTGTGTCTCGATGAATTAATGTAATTACTTATGTTTTCTATTCAATCACGCTTGTTTCTATTCTAAGATACTCGCTTGTACTTAACCGTGATGAATGTGATGATCCGTGAAACTCATCATCATTCTCAACCTATGAACGCGTGCCTGACAACCACTTCCGTTCTACCTTAGATTGAGTGTGTATCTCTTAGCCTCTTGGTTCATGATCAGAGTCTTCGTGGTATAGGCTAGGATTATTGGCTGCCATTCCTGAGATCCGGAAAGTCTAAACCTTGTCTGTGGTATTCCGAGTAGGATCTGGGATGGGATGATTGTGACGAGCTACAAACTCACAAGTGCTGGGCGTAGTGACAGACACAAAAGGATCAATGGATCCTATTCCAACATGAGTGCGAACCGACAGATGATTAGCCGTGCGGTGACAGCACATTTTGACCATTTTCACTGAGAGGATGGATGGTAGCCATTGACAACGGTGATCCACCAACATACAGCTTGCCATGGAAGGAGACCTGCGTGCGTGAAGAAGAAGACAATAGGAAAGCAGAGATTCAGAAGACAAAGCATCTCCAAAACGTCAATCTGTTCTCCATTACTGCATAACAAGTACTATTTAATTTATGCTTTTTACTCTTCATAAATATAATCACTCTTATCATTGATTTCCTGACTAAGAATTACAAAATAACCATAGCTTGCTTCAAGCCGACAATCTCCGTGGGATCGACCCTTACTCACGTAAGGTATTACTTGGACGACCCAGTGCACTTGCTGGTTAGTGGTACGAGTTGTGAAAAGTGTGATTCACAATTCGTGCACCAAGTTTTTGGCGCCGTTGCCGGGGATTGTTCAAGTTTGAACAACTGACGGTTCATCTTGTTGCTTAGATTAGGAAAATTTTGTCTTTTGGGTCAGAGTCTTTTATTTTCTTTTCAAAAATTTTCCAAAAATTTATTATTTTTCTTTATTAATCTTTAAAGTTTTCTGTTTATGTCTAGTTGCATATTTTAAGTTTGGTGTCCTTTGTATTTTTGTCATAAAAAAAATAGTTTTTCTCTGTTTAATCCTTGCATTTGTTGAATGTGTTTATGTTCTTGTGAATAGTTGCTCCTTTGAGTCTTTCTTTCTAAAATCTTTTCAAAAATAATTTTTCTTTGATTAAATCTCGTGTCAAGTTTTAAGTTTGGTGTTTTCTTGTTAGTTTTTATTTAATTTTTGAAAATTTATTTTTGGTTTTCTTTAAAATTTCCTGTTTGGTGTTTGTTGCTTTTTATCTTATACATTTTCGAATTATTAGTGTCCAAAATATAAAAATTTTTAAGTTTGGTGTCCTTTGTGTTTCTATTTTCTTAAAAATTTTTAAAATTTGTTCTTGGTGTTCATCTTGATCTTCAAAGTGTTCTTCGTGTTCATCTTGACATTCAAAGTTTTCTTATTTGTTTTTTTTGTTTTGATCTAAAAATTCTAAGTTTGGTGTCATTTTATTATTTTTCTCTTTCCTCATTAAATTAAAAAAATATCTTTTCTCTTTATTTTAAGTAATTTTCGAAATTTACATAAGAATTTCAAATTTTTATTTTAAAATTTCTATTTTATCTTATCTTAGTTTTAAAAATTTCGAAATTCAAATCTTTTTCAAAATTTAAATCTTTTTCAAATCCTTATCTTATATTGTTGACTTTTTCGAAAATTCAAAATTCAAAATTTCAAATTTCAAATTTCAAATTTCAAATTTCAAATTTTAAAATTTAATTTTCAAATTTAAAATTTAAATTTCAAAACTTTTTAATTTAAATTCCTTATCTTCTCTTACCTAGCTTATCTTATCTTTTCTAATCTCAAATCTTAAAATCAAATCTTTTCATTTTTTTATTTATTTTATTTTATTTTCTTACAAGTATCTTCAATTTTAAGACATATCTTTTTCAAAACTTCCTAACCAATTTCTCTCTCTTCATTTTTTCAAAATCCTCACCTACATTTTTTTCAAATCTTTTTAATTAATTAATTTAGTTCCGGTCTTCCACAAGAAGAACCTACTGAGTTTCTGGCGCAGTTCTTGCAAATTGCTGACACAGTGCGTGACAAGGAGGTAGATTAGGACGTATACAAGATGTTACTATTTCCATTTGCTGTGAAAGATCAAGCTAAGAGGTGGTTCAATAACCAACCCACAGCAAGCATAAGAACATGGAAATAGTTATCAGACAAATTCCTGAATCAATATTTTCCTCCAAAAAGGATGACACAGCTAAGGCTGGACATCCAAGGCTTTAAACAAGAGGATGATGAATCCCTTTATAATGCCTGGGAGAGGTACAGATGGATGCTAAGGAAATGCCCCTCTGAAATGTTTTCCGAGTGGGTGCAATTAGACATCTTCTACTATGGGCTTACAGAAAAAGCTCAGATATCTCTAGACCACTCAGCTGGTGGATCTATACACATGAGAAAGACTATTGAAGAGGCTCAAGAGCTTATTGATATAGTTGCAAGAAATCAGCATCTGTACATAAGTAATGAGTCCTCCATGAAAGAAGAAGCTAAGGCAGTAACAACTGACTTTAGTCCTCAGGAACAAGTTGCTGAACTCAATCAGCAACTATCTTCTATAACAAGGCAGTTAGCAGAAGTTAAGGAGATGCTACAAGAAACCAAAAATGCTAACAAGGATATGGAATCATAATTGAATCAGACAAAACAGTAGTTATCAAAACAGATAACAGAGGAGTGCCAAGCAGTTCAATTAAGAAGTGGAAAAACATTAAATACCTCAACTCAAAATAACAGAAAGCCAAGAAAAGAACAGCTGACAGAGGATGAGCAACCTGCTACACAAAATCCCTCTGAGGACAGTAAGAGCCCAGAGAGGAATAAGTCTGGCGTTCAAACGCCAGAAAAGGGTGAAAAACTGGCGTTAAACGCCCAATCCATGTTCAGTTCTGGCGTTCAAACGCCAGTGAGGGATCAGACCCCTGCAAGTGCTGATAATAACTCCCTCAAGAAGGCTCTGGGAGCTTTATGATACCATGCATATTAGAGGGAAATTGCACCAAGACAGCTTTATGTGATCTTGGGGCAAGCATTAACCTAATACCTGCATCCACTATCAGAAAGCTTGGTTTAACTGAAGAAGTCAAACCAACCCGGATATGTCTCCAACTTGCTGATGGCTCCATTAAATACCCATCATGCATAATTGAGAACATGATTGTCAAGGTTGGGCTATTTGTCTTCCCTACTGACTTTGTAGTACTGGAAATGGAGGAGCACAAGAGTGCAACTCTCATTCTAAGAAGACCATTCCTAGCAACTGGACGAACCCTCATTGACGTCCAAAAAGGGAAGATAACCCTGAGAGTCAATGAGGATGAGTTTAAGTTGAATGTTGTCAAAGCTATGCAATATCCAGACACATCAGAAGACTGCTTAAGCATTGATATTATTGACTCCCTGGTGGAAGAGGTCAATATGACTGAGAGTCTCGAATCAGAGCTAGAGGACATTTTTAAAGATGTTCAGCCTGATCTGGAGGAACCAGATGAAATAAAAAAACCTCTGAAAACTCCTCAGGAAGAGGAGAAACCTCCTAAACCCAAGCTCAAATCACTACCACCATCCCTGAAATATGCATTTCTAGGAGAAAGTGACACTTTTCCTGTAATCATAAGATCTGCTTTAGAGCCACAGGAAGAGAAAGCACTAATTCAGGTGCTAAGGACACACAAGACAGCTCTTGGGTGGTACATAAGTGATCTTAAGGGCATTAGCCCAGCCAGATGCATGCACAAGATCCTATTGGAGGATGATGCTAAGCCAGTGGTTCAACCACAGAGGCGGCTAAATTCCGCCATGAAGGAGGTGGTGCAGAAAGAGGTCACTAAGTTACTAGAGGCTGGGATTATTTATCCTATTTCTGATTGCGCTGGGTGAGCCCTGTCCATGTTGTCCCTAAGAAGGGAGGTATGACAGTGGTTCATAATGAAAAAATGAACTGGTTCCTACAAGAACAGTTACAGGGTGGCATATGTATATTGACTACAGAAGGCTCAATACAGCCACCAGAAAGGATCACTTCCCTTTACCATTCATAGACCAGATACTAGAAAGACTAGCAGGTCATGAATATTACTGCCTTTTGGATGGCTATTCAGGTTAACAACCAAATTGCAGTAGATCCTCAGGACCAAGAGAAAACAGTATTCACATGTCCATCTGGAGTATTTGCATATAGAAAAATGCCTTTTGGTCTATACAATGCACCTGCAACCTTTCTGAGGTGCATGCTCTCTATCTTCTATGATATGGTAGAGAAATTTCTGGAAGTCTTCATGGATGACTTTTCAGAATTTGGAGACTCATTTAGCTCCTGTCTTAACCATCTAGCACTTGTTCTGAAAAGATGCCAAGAGACTAACCTAGTTCTAAATTGGGAAAAATGTCACTTTATGGTGACTGAAGGAATTATCCTTAGGTATAAAATTTCGAACAAGGGAATAGAGGTGGATCAAGCTAAGGTAGAGGTAATTGAAAAATTACCACCACCCACCAATGTTAAGGCAATCAGAAGCTTTCTGGGGCATGCAGGATTCTATAGGAGGTTTATAAAGGATTTTTCAAAAATCGCAAAACCTCTGAGCAATATGCTAGCTGCTGACACGCCATTTGTGTTTGACACAGAGTGTCTGCAGGCGTTTGAAACCCTAAAAGCTAAGCTGGTCACAGCACCAGTTATATCTGCACCTAATTGGACATTACCTTTGGAACTAATGTGTGATGCCAGTGACCATGCCATTGGTGCAGTATTGGGACAGAGGCATAACAAGCTTCTGCATGTCATTTATTATGCTAGCCGTGTTTTAAATGATGCCCAGAAAAATTACACAACCACAAAAAAAGAGCTGCTTGTAGTGGTTTATGCCATTGACAAGTTTAGATCATACTTAGTAGGATCAAAAGTGATTGTGTACACTGACCATGCTGCTCTTAAATATCTACTCACAAAGAAGGATTCAAAGCCCAGGCTCATAAGATGGGTGTTGCTTCTGCAAGAGTTTGATATAGAAATAAGAGACAGAAAAGGGACAGAGAATCAAGTAGCTGATCACCTGTGTCGGATAGAACCAGTAGCAAGAGCATCCCTTCCTCCTACTGAGATCTCTGAAACCTTTCCGGATGAGTAATTGTTTGCTATTCAGGAAGCTCTGTGGTTTGCAGAAATTGCAAACCATAAGACTCAAGGTTCTCCTTCTGTAACCATGGAGAGGAAGCACGAAAAACTTCTCTCTATACAGAGTCAAGCAAAATCCCCACATTCAAACTCTAAGTTTGGTGTTGGGAGGCCATAACCAAACTCTAAGTTTGGTGTTGAGAGGCCCCAACCCTGCTCTGATTATCTGTGAGACTCCATGAGAGCTCACTGTCAAGCTATTGACATTAAAGAAGCGCTTGTTGGAAGGTAACCCAATGTTATTTTATTATATCTATTTATTTTCCATTGGTATTTTATGTTTTTATAGGTTGATGATCATGTGAAGTCACAAAAATAACTGAAAAATCAAAAACAGAATGAAAAACAGCATTAAAAATAGCTCACCCTGGAGGAAGAGCTTACTGGCGTTTAAACGCCAGTAAGAAGCATCAGACTGGCGTTTAACGCTAGAAAGAAGCATCAAGCTGGCGTTAAACGCCAGAAACAAGCACCAGACTGGTGTTTAATGCCAGAACAGAGCATCAAGTTGGTGTTTAATGCCAAGAAAGAGAGAAAAGCTGGCGTTTAACGCCAGAAACAAGCAGCAGTCTGGCGTTAAACGCCAGGATTGCACACTAAGGGCATTTTTGCATGCCTCAATGGAGCAGGGATGATAAGTCCTTGACCCCTCAGGATCTGTGGACTCCACAGGATCCCCACCTGCCACACCTTTCCTCCTTCTTTTGCTCGAGGACGAGCAAACATTTTAAGTTTGGTGTGGAAAAAGCATTGCTTTTTTGTTTTTCCATAACCACTAATGCCTCAAGGGATGCACTTTCCTCCACAAAACTATTGGGAGCAGATTAAAAACCTCCCTAGGAGAATTAAGTTCCAACATGGGACAACTAAGGGTGGAGCACCAAGAGCATTCCATCCTCCTCCATGAAATTAGAGAAGATCAAAGAGCTATGAGGGAGGAGCAACAAAGGCAAGGAAGAGACATAGATGAGCTCAAGAGCACCATTGGTTCTTCAAGAGGAAGAAGACGCCACCCTTACTAAAGTGGACCCGTTCCTTAATCTCCTTGTCTATTTATTTTTTCTGTTTTCGTTCTCTATGCTTTATGTTTATTTATGTTTTTGTCTTTCTTACATGATCATTAATGTCTATACCTTAAAGCTATGAATGTCCTATGAATCCATCACTTTCTTAAATGAATAATGTTTTTAATCATAAAAGAACAAGAAGTACATGATTTCGAATTCATCCTTGAAATTAGTTTAATTATTCTGATGTGGTCACAACACTTTTTGTTTTCTGAATGAATGCTTGAATAGTGCATATGTCTTTTGAATTTGTTGTTTATGAATGTTAAAATTGTTGGCTCTTGAAAGAATGATGAAAAGGAGAAATGTTGTTGATAATCTGAAAAATCATAAAATTGATTCTTGAAGCAAGAAAAAGCAGTGAATACGAAAGCTTACGAAAAAAAAAAGAAAAGAAAAATGGCAAAAAAAAAAAGAAAAAGAAAAAGCAAGCAGAAAAAGCCAAAAGCTCTTTAAACCAAAAGGCAAGAGCAAAAAGCCAATAACCCTTAAAACCAAAAGGCAATGGTAATAAAAAGGATCCAAGGCTTTGAGTATCAGTGGATAGGAGGGCCCAAAAGGAATAAAATCCTGGCCTAAGCAGCTAAACCAAGCTGTCCCTAACCATGTGCTTGTGGCGTGAAGGTGTCAACTGAAAACTTGAGACTGAGCGGTTAAAGTCGAGGTCCAAAAGTATATTCTCTTCTTTTTATCCTATTTGATTTTCAGTTGCTTGGGGACAAGCAACAATTTAAGTTTGGTGTTGTGATGAGCGGATAATTTATACGCTTTTTGACATTGTTTTTAGGTAGTCTTTTGTATGATTTAGTTAGTTTTTACTATATTTTTATTAGTTTTTATGCAAAAATCACATTTATGGAATTTACTATGAGTTTGTGTGTTTTTCTGTGATTTCAGGTATTTTCTGGCTGAAATTGAGGGACCTGAGCAAAATCTGATTCAGAGGCTGAAAAAGGACTGCAGATGCTGTTGGATTATGACCTCCCTGCACTCGAAATGGATTTTCTGGAGCTACAGAAACCCAAATGACGCGCTCTTAATTGCGTTGGAAAGTAGACATCCAGGGCTTTCCAGAAATATATAATAGTCCATACTTTGCTCAAAGATAAAAGACGTAAACTGGCGTTCAATGCCAGATCCATGTTGCATTCTGGCGTTACACGCCAGAAACAAGTTACAAGTTGGAGTTAAACGCCCAAAACAGGCTACAACCTGGCGTTTAACTCCAGAAACAGCCTAGGCACGTGTAAAGCTCAAGTCTCAGCCCCAGCACACACCAAGTGGGCCCCGAAAGTGGATTTCTGCACTATCTATCGTAGTTTACTCATTTTCTGTAAACCTAGGTTACTAGTTTAGTATTTAAACAACTTTTAGAGATTTATTATGTACCTCATAACATTTTACACGTTTCATATTGTATTTCTGAAGGCATGAGTCTCTAAACCCCTTGGTTGGGGGTGAGGAGCTCTACTGTGTCTCGATGAATTAATGCAATTACTTCTGTTTTCTATTCAATCACGCTTGTTTCTATTCTAAGATACTCGCTTGTACTTAACCGTGATGAATGTGATGATCCGTGACACTCATCATCATTCTCAACCTATGAACGCGTGCCTGACAACCACTTCCGTTCTACCTTAGATTAAGTGTATATCTCTTAGCCTCTTGGTTCATGATCAGAGTCTTCGTGGTATAGGCTAGGATTATTGGCGGCCATTCCTGAGATCCGGAAAGTCTAAACCTTGTTTGTGGTATTCCGAGTAGGATCTGAGATGGGATGACTGTGACGAGCTTCAAACTCATAAGTGCTGGGCGTAGTGACAGACGCAAAAGGATCAATGGATCCTATTCCAACATGAGTGAGAACCGACAGATGATTAGCCGTGCGGTGACAGCGCATTTGGACCATTTTCAATGAGAGGGCGGATGGTAACCATTGACAACAGTGATCCACCAACATACAAGTTGCCATGGAAGGAGACCTGCGTGCGTGAAGAAGAAGACAATAGGAAAGCAGAGATTCAGAAGGCAGAACATCTCCAAAACCTCAATCTGTTCTCCATTACTGCATAACAAGTACTATTTAATTTATGCTTTTTACTCTTCATAAATATAATCACGCTTATCATTGATTTCCTGACTAAGAATTACAAAATAACCATAGCTTGCTTCAAGCCGACAATCTCTATGGGATCGACCCTTACTCACGTAAGGTATTACTTGGACGACCTAGTGCACTTGCTGGTTAGTGGTACGAGTTGTGAAAAGTGTGATTTACAATTCATGCACCATGCATGCTCTCTAGTTTGCTCCATTTGCTTTTTAGTGATGGGCTTATCCTCCCCAATGGAGACATCTCCATTTATGACAATTCCTGCTAAATTGCATAGATGACAGATGAGGTGGGGGAATGCCAACCTGGCATTGGTGTGAGGTTTCTCAGCTACCTTATACAGTTCTTGAGGAATCACCTCATGTACTTCACCTCAGTTCCAATCATGATGCAATGAATCATGATGGCTCTGTCAACAGTCACTTTTGACTGGTTGCTAGTATGGATGATGGATCGTTGGATGAATTCCAACCATCTTCTAACTATGGGCTTTAGCTCAACCCTTCTTAACTGAATGGACTTGCCTTGGGAATCCCTTTTCCACTGTGTGCCTTCTACACAGATATCTAAGAGCACTTGATCTAATCTCTAATCATGGTTGACTCTCCTAGTGTAAGGATGAAGGTCTCCTTGCAATAGAGGCAAGTTGAATGCCAACCTCACACTTTTCGGGCTGAAATCTAAGATTCTTCCTCAGACCATGGTGATCCAATTCCTTTGATTTAGGTTCACTCTAGTGTCATGGTTTTTGGTAACCCATGCATTAGCATAGAACTCTTGCACCATGAGAATTCCAACCTCTTGGATGGGGTTAGTTAGGACTTTCCAATCTCTTCTTCAGATTGCTCTTCAGATTTTCAGATACTCATTCTTCTTGAGTATAAAAGGGACCTCAGGGATCACTTTCTTCTCAGCCACTACTTCATAGAAGTGATCTTGATGAGCTTTGGTGATGAATCTCTCCATCTCCCAAGATTCAGAAGGATTGGCTACTGCCTTTCCTTTCCTCTTCTTAGAGGAGTCTCCAATCTTGGGTGCCATGAATGGATTGGAAAGAAAAAAAAAAGCTATGCTTTTTGAACACCAAACTTAAAACTTTGCTCGTCCTCGAGCAAAATTAAAGTAAGAAGAAGAATGGAGTAGAAGAAGAAAATAAATGGAGGGAGAGGGAGGGAGAGAGAGGGCTCGGTCTTGTGGGTGTGTTAGTGTATGAGAGGTGTGTGTATGAAGGGTGATGGAGAGGGGTATTTATAGGAGTAGGTAGGGTTAAGGTTCGGCCATAGGGTGGGTGTTGGGTGGGAAATTTGATTTTAAAGTGGGTGGGGGTAGGTGGGAGTTATGATGGTTTGGGAAAGTGGTATGGATTTGATTGGGCTAGGGTTTGTGGGGAAGTGTATATGGGGAAGTGTGAAAGTAGGTGGGGTTAAGTGGGGTAGTGAAGGTGTTGTGGGACCCACAGGTCCTGCTAGGGAATTCCAGATTCCCTGCTCTCTTGCACTGGCGTTTGAACGTCTAGGGACTGCTCCCTGGCTAGCGTTTCAACTTTGACACTCCATCCAGAGTGCTCTATTTTCACTGCTGTAAATTCTGTCTCTTGACTGATGCACATGATCATGACTCTAACAACTGAAAGAAAAATGAAAAATAATTGCAGTTGAGTAAAGTTGGGTTGCCTGCCAACAAGCGCTCTTTTAAAGTCATTAGCTTGACCTTTAGCTCCTTATGGAGGAGAGTATGGGCTCATATTTTTGCCTCTGACAGTGAATTTTCTTCTTGTCCTCTCATGAATGAGCTTTACATGCTCTAGAGATAGGACACGACTCACTGTATGTGGTAGGACTGGATTTTTAGTGAAGACAACTCTCATGCCAGGTGAGAGGCCTTCAGTAGGAACTTTCTTGTTCCTCTAGCCTTTAGGTAGTTTTTTTTTAGTACCTTTTGCTTAGAGCTTGTTGAGGGCTGCCCAACACCAAACTTAGAATTGATGTCTGGGGGCTCTGCAAAGCTCTGCACAGAAAGAGAGGGTTGGCACACTAGGTGTTGCACTGTTATCTCTCTTTTAGAGGGAGAATTAGGATGAGGCATCTTGAATAAGATGTGATCCTCCCCTAACTTTAGGGTTAGTTATCTCTTAGCTACATCAATGATAGCATTAGCTGTGGCTAGGAAAGGTCTTTCAAAGATGACACAATCATCCTCATCCTCTCCTATGTCCAAGATAATGAAGTTTGCAGGGATGTAGTAGTTTTCAACTTTAACCAAGACATCCTCCACTAAGCCATATGGCTTCTTCATGGTCTTGTCTGCCATCTCTAAAGAGACATGTGCAGCTTATACCTCAAGGATTCCTAGCTTCTCCATTACAGAGAGTGGCATGAAGTTGATACTTGACCCTAGGTCACATAGAGCATTTTCAAAGGTCATAGTGCCTATGGTGCAAGGAATCAGAAAGCGTCCAGGATTTGGAAGCTTCTGAGGTAGCTCTTGCTGAACCAAAGCATGGAGTTCTTTGGTGAGCAGTGGAGGTTCTTCCTCTAGAGGCTTTTGATGCGTGAGCATCTTTCCTATCTCTTCCTATTGAATTTGCATTTAATTTGTTAAGTTTTATCAAGAATTTATTATCTTTCAGCCACTATGGATGTTACTTTGAGTCTTGTGCAATTTTGTTTGTTTTAGGTAGCATTCGGATGAATTTGATGGAGTTTCTGCAGAGAAAGAGAAGAAACCAAGGAGCTGACCAGCGAGGAGCGACGCGTACGCATGACTGACGGGTACGCGTGATTTGAAGCTTTCCATGGCGACACGTGCACGTGACTGACGCGTATGCATGAAAAGAGAAGTTGCTCAGCGACGCGTGCGTGTACCTGACACGTACGTGTGACACGCGAAAAATGGCATCGACGCGTATGCGTGACTAACGCGTACGCGTGACATGCACGACATGCAGAAAATGCAGAAAATGCTGGGTGATTTCAGGCCAAGTTTTGACCCAGTTTTCAGCCCAGGAAGCACATATCAGAGGCTGCAGAGTGAAGGAATCAAGTGGTCCCCATCCATCAATTGAAGACTTGCTGATTGCCATAATTAATTCTGATTTAAATTTAAATATTATTTTAAAAATAGGAAAAGATATTATTTTAGTTTTAGAAGATAGACTTTAAATTTATTAGGATTAGGTATAAAAAGGGAACATTAGTTAACTTTTTAGAAGAGCTCAGCCTAATGGACAATTCTTATTTTCTCTCTGAGCCATGAGCAACTAAACCTCCACTGTTAAGGTTAGGAGCTCTGTCTATTTGTATGGATTGATTCTATTGTTTTCTTTATTTTAATTTATGTATTGATTTATATTTCAAGAATTGTTTTCGTTCTTTATTTTATGAATATGGGTGGAACGGAAGTATGACTCTCTTTCTAATTGAGTTCTTGTATAACTTGGAAAAGCTCTTTACTTGAAAAATAGCTTGAAAACAAATTCTCCTAAATTTTGATTATTTGGATTTAACGGGATACGTGACATATAATCCTTTTATATTTGGGTAATTAGGATTTCTGTGGCATATAAACTAGAATTAAGCTTCACCCTCTAATTGGAATTAACTGACCAAGGAATTGGCAGTTGATGAATTTTAGAGGAGACTAGGAAGGTCTAAAGAATAAGGGTCTAGTCACATATAGTTTGCCATGAATTAAATCTTGCATGATTAAAATAAATTAATAAGAAAAGTTAATCCATAAAATAGATAACTCTGAAACCTTAACTGTCTTCTCCATACTTTATTTCCAACCCATTTACTTTACTATTTTAATTTCTGTACGATTGTTTAATGCTCGTTGAATATTCAAACACTCTTTTCTGTTTGTCTAAGTAAGCCAATCAATCAATCATTGTTGCTTAGTCCTTCAATCCTCGTGGGATCGACCCTCACTCACCTGAGGTATTACTTGGTATGACCCGGTGCACTTGCCAATTAGTTTGTGGGTTATAAATATCACACCAAGTTTTTGGTGCCGTTGCCGGGGATTGATTATGATTAACAAACTATTAGTTGTTTGATTGCTTAGATTAGGCATTTTAAATTTAATTTTATTTAAATTTTCTTTTATTATTTTTGAAAAAAATTTTTAAATAAATAAATAGCAATAGAATTTAAAAAAATACTAGTATTCTTCTTTGTTTAATTTTTAAATTTTTAGTTGACCTCTTTTTATTTATTTTTGAATTCTTCTTTTATTTCTATTATTCTTTATTTTATTTCTTTAAAAAAAAGAATTATGTTCTTTCTTCTTTGCTTTCCTGTTTACCACATGGTGTGTTTAATTCTTTTTG
The DNA here is from genome assembly GCF_000816755.2 of Arachis ipaensis. Lineage (NCBI taxonomy): Eukaryota > Viridiplantae > Streptophyta > Magnoliopsida > Fabales > Fabaceae > Arachis > Arachis ipaensis. Next base: position 75,129,677 of record NC_029792.2, read on the forward strand.
GTGTTTTGTGCTAAGAAAAATAATGGAGAGAGATCATATGGGTTACTACTCACACCCAAGGAGTAATTCATATTATTGTGAATGGGAGAACTACCCAAATTTTGGTTGGCAAAGTCAAAACCAAAGAAACTTCAGTGCTCCATGTTCCAACTATCAAGAATTACCATCTCCATATTCATATCAAGAACCACCACCTCCATATTCATACCAAGAACCACCACATCTCTACCCATATCAAGAACCATCATCTTTTTACTCTTATTAAGAATCATCATCTCCTTCTTATTCATATCAAGAGCTACCATCTCCTTATTCATCTTAAGTACCATCAGATATTGAGCTTCTCATGAAAGAATTCATACATGATATAAAGAAGAGTGTCAAAAATGTAGAGAAACATGTGTAGTCGAAGATCAAGTCCCGAAAAGAGGAACAAGCAAATTCCTTCCCAAGAGATATAATGAAAGATCTTATAGAAGAAAGAGAGGAAGTCAATCAAAGAAGTTTATACTCCAATGAATTAGAGAACTCTCCACCCTCACACATGGAAGAAGAGGAAGATGCAAAAACAAAGGAGGAAGATGCACAGACAAAGGAGGTTGTAAGGAATGAAAACAATGATGGGAATCTACACTCCACTGAAGTAGAGACTGGCATAGATAGTGAGTTTATTGAACCACCAACTCAAGAAGTTCTTGATGAAAGGTACACTCTAACCATCACACAACACCCAAATCTTGAAATCAAAGAAGTGAAGGAAACCAAGGAATGCACTGAAAAGGGGATTGTGACCAAGAAACAGAAGAAAATATCCATAAAAAAGAGAAGGTAAAAAAATAATAATCCAACCTCTACACCAACAAGCAAGGTGAATCAAGTTAATCACAATAAAAGAATGCTTGTTCGGAGGAAATTATATCAGGGGGCACTAATTTTCACATCTCCCCCTTGGAGACATTTCTTTTAACCAACTGGAAGAAGAGGAAGAAAATTTAACAAACAAAGGTCAAGCTAGTGACATTAAAGAAGCGCTTGTGGGGAGGCAACCCGATAATTTTGTATCCTTAGTTATTTTTTGTAGTAGTAGTTTTATTACTTATTTGATTTTTATTGAGTTTTTACTGTTTTTTTCTGATCATGCAGCTATTTTAGAACAGGAACCGGACACTTAAAAAAAAAACGAGCACACAACGCGCAAGCGTAGCTGACGCGTACGCGTCATATGTGTGTGCGTGAAAAAATAAAAGTGAATAAAGAGTTGCACGGGAGTGGCGCAGAAAGTGTGCCTTTCGCACAAACATGTTCACGCGTACGCGTCCATGACGCGTGCGCGTCATTTGCGATTTTTGCACTCCATGCGTACGCATCAAGCACGCGCATGTGTGGATCAGAAAAAACGGCGTAAAAGGTTTTTGGCCAGAGAGTTATGATGGTGTGGGGATGGAACTGTGCTGGACACACAAGCCCCACCACGCGGACGCGTCCTGACACGTGCGCATCCTTTCCCCAAAAGGCCATCCATGCGTGCGCGTACATGACGCGCACGCATCATATAAAAATTTTGATTCCCATGCCACATGAACAAGGAGTTGTGCGTGCGCGCGGTTGCCTTCGCGCGATTCGCATAAACCAAATCCACGCGGACGCGTCCCAGACGCGTACGCGTGCCTCACACACGCGTCGCATGCGACGCCCAAATTAAACCACTCGCGCCTGATTTCAAATCATCTACCCCAATCCTAATTCTCTCTTGTTCTTTTATCCTTTTATTATTCTTTCATCGTAATATTTGTTTTTCTTTGTTTTCAACTCTTCTTTGCTTGGGGACAAGCAAACCTTTAAGTTTGGTGTTGTCGCTACGCTTATGGCTTTTCTATTTATTTCAATAGCACCAAAGGGAGATGAAGGTTCTTCATGGAGGAATGAGATGGCCACTAGCATAACTAAGGTGGTTGAGTTCCTTTTATGCTATTTCTCTTCCGTTCTTATTTTATTGTTTTCTATTTTCTGTTGCTTTAATTGCCTGCATGATCTTTAGTACTTTTAGTTCTTAGAATTAGTTTTATTCTGTTATTTGTCGCATGTACCACTCACTGAACTTGAATCTAAAAAGAAAAAGAAAAAGAAAAAGAAGTGATATATTGCATGAGAAATTGAGTTTATATTGAAGAGTAGTCTTATTCACTTACATGTGGTGGTATTTTCTGTAACTCTGAATGCATGACATGAACAGTGCATATTTAAATTTGAATCAAAGAATTTTAATGTACAAGGAATAGGGACTTAGAGAATTATTATGATTTCTCTGAAATAAACAAAAATTTAATCCTTGAAGCAAAAGAAACAGCATTGAAAAAAAAAAGGAAAAAAAGAAGCAAGGTCCAAGGCTCTGAGCATCAATGACTAGGGAGGTCAGACATTATTAAAAGCTCAAAGAGTTGTTTCCCTAGTCACATGCTTGTGGTTTTCTTCTGTTAAGTAATCCTTGAGACAAAACATTTAGAGTCGAGATGAATTGCAATCAACAAGAGTATGCCAAAGGCTTTGCGCACCACTGTCTAGGAGTAGCTGAAAGAGAAATCAGAACTTCAAAAGAGTTCCCCAGTTAAGTGCTTGTGGTGTTTCTGTGTCAAGTAAAACTTGAGACAAAACATTTAAAGTCACGGCTAGGCTCAAGGTGCAAAGCACCAAAGAAAAGAAAAACTGCTGTGTTCAAGGGTTAAATTGATTTACAAAAGATCAGAAAATTCATAATATTATTCAGATCCTAATTCCGAATGACAGTAACATTCTTTTGATTCAAAGGAGAGTGAGATGCCAAAACTATTCAGGAATGCAGTTGTAAAACCCACTATAAGAAGAGACATGAGCTTAATCGAACTCTCATTCTCATAACAAATTCACATTCTAAGCCTATATTATTTTGGTTGCTTGAGGACAAGCAACAATTCAAGTTTGGTGTTGTGATGCGTGAGCATCTTTCCTATCTTTTCCTAGTGGATTCGCATTAAATTTGTTAAGTTTTATCAAGAATTTATTATCTTTCAGCCACTATGGATGCTACTTTGAGTCTTTTGCAATTTTGTTTATTTTAGGTAGCATTCGGATGAATTTGATGGAGTTTCTATAGAGAAAGAGAAGAAACCAAGGAGCTGACCAGCGAGGAGCGATGCGTACGCATGACTGACGCGTACGCATGATTTGAAGCTTTCCATGGTGACGCGTGCACGTGACTGACGCGTATGCATGAAAAGAGAAGTTGCTCAGCGACGCGTGCGCATAACTGACGCCTACGCGTGACACGCGAAAAAGGCCATTGATGAGCGGATAATTTATACGCTTTTTGGCATTATTTTTACATAGTTTTCAGTATGATTTAGTTAGTTTTTAATATATTTTTATAAGTTTTTAATTAAAATACACATTTCTGGACTTTACTATGAGTTTGTGTGTTTTTCTGTGATTTCAGGTATTTTCTGGCTGAAATTAAGGGACTTGAGCAAAAATCAGATTCAGAGGTTGAAGAAGGACTGCAGATGCTGTTGATTCTGGACTCCAAATGGCACGCTCTCAATTGCGTTGGAAAGTAGACATCCAGGGCTTTCCAGCAATATATAATAGTCCATACTTTGATTAAGGATAGATGACGTAAACTGGCGTTGAACGCCAGTTCCTTGCTGCATTCTGGAGTCAAACGCCAGAAACAGGTTGCAAAGTGGAGTTAAATGCCAGAAACAGGTTACAAACTGACGTTCAACTCCAAGAGAGACCTCTACACGTGTAAAGCTCAATGCTCAGCCCAAGCACACACCAAGTGGGCCCCAGAAGTGGATTTCTGCATCATTTACTCAATTCTGCAAACCCTAGTAACTAGTTTAGTATAAATAGGACTTTTTACTTTCTTTGGAACATCTTTGGATCATCTTTGATTAGTTTTATGCTATCTTAGACTTTTGTGAGGGCTGGCCATTCGGCCATGCCTGAACATTTATCACTTGTGTATTTTCAACGGTAGAGTTTCTACACACCGTAGATTAAGGTGAGGAGCTCTGCTGTTCCTCAAAGATTAATGCACAGTACTAATGTTTTTCTATTCAATTCAACTTATTCTGCTTCTAAGATATTCATTTGCACTTCAATATGATGGATGTGATGATCGTGACAGTCATCATCATTCTCAACTTATGAACGCGTGCCTGACAACCACTTCCGTTCTACCTTAGATTGAATGGATATCTCTTGGATATCTAATACAGGGGACCGAGTCCGATTTATTAGTGTCTTCGTGGTATAAGTTAGAACCCATGGATGGCCATTCTTGAGAATCCAGAAAGTCTAAACCTTGTCTGTGGTATTCCGAGTAGGATTCAGGGATTGAATGACTATGACGAGCTTCAAACTCGCGAGTGCTGGGCGTAGTGACAGACGCAAAAGGATCAATGGATCCTATTCCAGTATGATCGAGAATCGACAGATGATTAGCCATGCAGTGACAGCACATTGGACCATTTTCACTGAGAGGACAGGTGGCCATTGACAACGGTGATGCCTAACATACAGCTTGCCATGGAAAGGAGTAGGAAGGATTTGATGAAGACAGCAGGAAAGCAAAGGTTCAGAGGGACGAAAGCATCTCTATATACTTATCTGAAATTCTCACCAATGAATTACATAAGTACCACTATCCTATTTTATATTTTATTTATCTTTTACTTATCAATTCATAAAATCAGTTGAATCCGCCTGACTGAGATTTATAAGGTGACCATAACTTGCTTCAAGCCGACAATCTCCGTGGGATCGACCCTTATTCACGTAAGGTTTATTACTTGGACGTCCCAGTGTACTTGCTGGTTAGTTGTACGAAGTCGTGAAACAGAATTAAGAACAATAACGTACGCATTGAGTTTTTAGCGCCATTACCAAGGAAGGAATGATCACGATTTCGCACACCAAGTTTTTGGCGTCGTTGCCGGGGATTGTTCGAGTTTGGACAACTGACGGTTCATCTTGTTGCTCAGATTAGGTAATTTTATTTTAATTTTAAGCTTTTTATATCTTATTTTCGAAAAATACAAAAAAATTTTTTCTTTTTCGTTTTTCCCAATTAATTTTCGAAAAATAAAAAAAATTAAAAATTAACAAAATCATAAAATCCAAAAATATTTTGTGTTTCTTGTTTGAATCTAGAGTCAACTTTTAAGTTTGGTGTCAATTGCATCTTTTTAATTTTCTAAAAATTATTTTCGAAAATTTCATGCATTGCATTCTTCATGATCTTTAAGTTGTTCTTGGCCAGTCTTCTTGTTTGATGATCATATTTTCTTGTTTTGTGTCTTTTCTAGTTTTTCATATACATTCTCAATTTGTTAGTGTCTAAAGTTTGAAAATTTCTAAGTTTGGTGTCTTGCATGTTTTTCTTTTCTTAAAAATTTTCAAAAATAAGTTCTTGGTGTTCATCTTGACATTCAAAGTGTTATTGGTGTTCATCTTAACATTCATAGTGTTCTTGCATGCATTAGTTGTTTTGATTCATAATTTCTATGTTTTGTGTCAATTTTGTGTTTTTCTCTTTCATTATTAAAAATTCAAAAATCGAAAAAATATCTTTCCCTTTTTCTTCTCATCAAATTCGAAAATTTGAGTTGACTTTTTCAAAAATTTTTAAAATCTAGTTATTTCTTACGAGTCAAATCAAATTTTCAATTTAAAAATTCTATCTTTTTCAAATCTTTTTCAAAAATCAAATCTTTCTCATTTTTCTTTCATAATTTTCGAAATTTTCAAAATTAATTTTCAAAAATCTTTTTCATAATTTTCGAAAATCTTATTAGCATTTAATATGATTGATTCAAAAATATTAAGTTGTTACTTGCCTATTAAGAAAGGTTCAATCTTTAAATTTTAAAATCATATCTTTTTGTTTCTTGTTAGTCAAGTAATCAACTTTAGTTTTCAAAATTAAATCTTTTTCAATTTCAATCATATCTTTTTCAAAACTGCCCAACTAACTCTCTACCTTTAATTTTTGAAAATTCCTTTCCTCTTTTTCAAAATTTCGTTTTAATTAACTTATTGTTTTAATTTTAATTTAATTTAATTTCAATTTTAATTTTTGAATTTTAAATTTAAATTTAAAATATTTTTATTTTATTTTGTTAAATTTTCAAATTCTTCTCTCATCTCTAATCTCCTTCTATTTATTTATTCATCTACTAACACTTCTCTTCCACTCAAAAGTCAAACCCCATCTCCCTCTCTGTGTTCGAGTTTTTCTCTTTTTCTTCTCAATATTCTTCTCTTCTTCTACTCACATAAAGGAACCTCTCTCTACTGAGGCAAAGAGGATCCCTATTATTTTCTGTTCTCTTCTTTTTCATATGAGCAGGAACAAGGATAAGAACATTCTTGTTGAAGCTGATCCTGAACCTGAAAGAACTCTGAAGAGGAAGCTAAGGGAAGCTAAAGCACAACTCTCTGGAAAAAAATCTGATAGAAATTTTTGAAAAAGAAGAAGATATGGCTGAAAATAATAACAATGCAAGGAGGATGCTTGGTGACTTCACTGCACCTAATTCCAATTTACATGGAAGAAGCATCTCAATTCCTGCCATTGGAGCAAACAATTTTGAGCTTAAACCTCAATTAGTTTCTCTGATGCAACAGAACTGCAAGTTTCATGGACTTCCATCTGAAGATCCTTTTCAGTTCTTAACTGAATTCTTGCAGATCTGTGATACTGTTAAGACCAATGGGGTTGATCCCGAGGTCTACAGGCTTTTGCTTTTCCCATTTGCTGTAAGAGACAGAGCTAGAATGTGGTTGGACTCTCAACCGAAGGATAGCCTGAACTCTTGGGATAAGCTGGTCACGGCTTTCTTAGCCAAGTTCTTTCCTCTTCAAAAGCTTAGTAAGCTTAGAGTGGATGTTCAAACCTTCAGACA
>NC_029792.2:75136679-75138217 GCF_000816755.2 Arachis ipaensis
ACAAGATCCTCCATTAGAAATTTGGAAGCACAAGTGGGTCAGCTGAGTAAAAGGATCACTGAGACCCCTCCTAGTACTCTCCCAAGCAATACAGAGGAAAACCCAAAAGGAGAGTGCAAGGCCATTGAATTGATCATCATGGCCGAACCTACAAGGGAGGGAGAGGACGTGAACCCCAATAAGGAAGACCTCCTGGGACGTGCAGAGATCAATAAGGAGTTTCCCTCTGAGGAACCAAAGAACTCTAAGGCTCATCTGGAGACCATAGAGATTCCATTAAACCTCCTTATGCCATTCATGAGCTCTGATGAATATTCTTCTTCTGAAGAGAATGAGGATGTTACTGAAGAGCAAGTTGCCAAGTACCTTGGTGCAATCATGAAGCTGAATGCCAAATTATTTAGTAATGAGACTTGGGAAGATGAACATCCCTTGCTCACCAATGAACTGAGTGATCTGGATCAACTGAGATTGCCTCAGAAGAAACAGGATCTTGAAAAGTTCTTAATACCTTGTACTATAGGCACCATGAACTTTGAGAAGGCTCTATGTGACCTTGGATCAGGGATAAACCTTATGCCACTCTCTACAATGGAGAAACTGGGAATCTTTGAGGTGCAAGCTGCCAGAATCTCATTAGAAATGGCAGACAACTCAAGAAAACAGGCTTTTGGACTAGTGGAGGACGTGTTAGTAAAGGTTGAAGGCCTTTACATCCCTGCTGATTTCATAATCCTAGACACTGGGAAGAATGAGGATGAATTCATTAGACTTGGAAGACCCTTCCTAGCCACAGCAAGAGCTGTGATTGATGTGGACTGATAAACCCATATTTCATGAGTTCTTTTGTGCTTAATTTGAGTGATTTATTCAATCCTCTACCTACTTATTCATATTAACTGCATGGTTTTACTTTTCCTTCCTTATTATGTCATATTGTGAAAAACATGTTTTTCTAAGCTTTAAAAATTAATTATTTTAATTACCTTTATTTCCATTCGATGCCGTGATTAGGGTGTTGAGTAGTTTCAGATTTTCTAAGGCAGAATGACTTAAAGGATGGAAAAGGAAACATACAAAAATGGAAGGAGAAAGCAAAACGGAGCTTTGAAGGAAACTGGTATTCACGCGATCGCATGGACGACGCGATCGCGTGCCAGAAGCGAAGATGCAGCGACGCGGCCGCATGACTGACGCGACCGCGCGACATAAGCAGAACGCATACGACGCGGACGCATGACTGACGCGACCGTATGGCAAGGAAAAGCTCCGAATGACGCGACCGCGTGACCCATGCGGACGCGTGACAAAGGCCACGTATCAGAATTTACAGAATACGCCCCCAGCGATTTCTGAAGCCCTTTTTGGCCCAGATCCAAGTACAGACAGCATAGACCAGAGGTTATAAAGTGTGGGAATGCACCCATTCAAAACAGAGCTCACATATTTTATTTTTGAATGATTTAGATTTAGTTGAGAGGGAGATCTTCTCCTCTCTCTCTTAGGATTTAGGATTTCTTCTTGCTTTAAGAGTGACT
>NC_029792.2:75138309-75143819 GCF_000816755.2 Arachis ipaensis
GCCAATAATAAGAACATACCTCCTCGCAGTTCCTTGAGAAGCCGACCCGAGGTTTGAATACTCGGTTAACAATTTTTAAAGGGGTTTGTTACTTGTGACACCCAAAACGTTTGTACGAAGGGATTTTTGTCGGTTTAGAGACTATATCTACAATGCGACTGTTTTTATGACATTCTTTACTGGAAAAAATCCTAACGTCAAAATGGCGTCGTTGCCGGGAAACTGCTAACGTGTGCCTTATTATTGGTTATTGTAAATATTTTTTTCTTTTGCTTGTTTATTTATTTTGTTTTTTCCTGTTTATCTTTATTTGCTACCATGAACTCTCACCCCTCTTGCTTTGAGTTTGGTTCTAATATTGTTAAAGGAAATAGAAGTTACAGCAGGAACACACATCAAGGTCAGACCAATCAAGGATGGATGGAACCAAGAGGATCTAATGAACCCTTTTGGCAGCAACACCCTCCGAGATATCCTGGACAAAGACCATTCTACAATGCATACCCAGCTGAAAGATATGGTGGACAACCTTGTAACTACCAACAAGCCCCACCCCGTGCATGTAAACCATCCTTTCAATATAACCTCGAACCACAACACTCACAAGCTTCTCTTCATCATTCGCCACCATATGATCCTTCCTTACCCCAGTGCCAATCCAATCGCTCCCAATCACCACCACTTTCCTTTGTGTCATGTCCAAGTCCAGCAACCCGAGAAGCAGAGGTTCGCCTAATGGAAACAGTAAATAAATTTCAAACAACCATTCAACAACTGGAGCAAGCACTAATTAAATGGGCCACTAGGCGCTCAAGAAGTACACGGATTGGTATCATGCTCAATTGCATGGATCACGGAAAACGTTTGGTCACCAAGGTGAGATTCTACTTTTTAAACTGCCCGAATGGAAACATGTAGAGCAAGACGGAGGCAGATTTAAAAGCAAGGCTTGGAATCCAGGACTCTATCCTGACATTCGTCATCCCGGGAGCCTGAAAATCTGTTTGGAGCTGCTCAGAAGCTTTGCATGCTTGGTTTGGGACCCCAGAGGCTATTGGCATTTCAAGCACTGGTGGAGATTTTTAGACGAATTTAAACATAAGCCGCCATAATAGGATACTCCTCCAATGTCCAACTTAAGGACTTTAACTAAAAGTGCTAGGTGGGAGACAACCCACCATGGTATGGTCGCTTCTTTTTTTAATTTATTTCTTGTTAATTGCTTTCATTTTTCCTTTTTCATTTTAATTTATTAAACCTGAAATCATGCATAGCATTCATGTTAATCATTGCATTCTGCATTTTTCATGCATATATAAAAAAAAGGGGTGCATGACGTGACCGCATGCCCCATGCGATCGCGTCACTTGCACAATACCAATCCCACGCGACTGCGTGAGCGACGCGATCGCGTCGCATGGATTGCACATCACCCCAAAAGGAGACAGAGAGTTGCGCTAAAACAGCGCTGGAGTCATGCGTTTAGCACGAATTCCAGCGACGCGATCGCGCGACCCACGCGATCGCGTCACCCCTCTTTCCCCCTTCTCATGCGATCGCGCGCCCCACGCGATCGCGTCACTCCCATTTTCACCCCAACCACGCAACCGCGTGCCCCACGCGGCCGCGTGGTTTCGAAAATATAACCCCCCAGCCACGCGAACCCTATCAGTCGCGCAGCCCCCTACCCCCAACCCTCTTCTCCCTCTCTGCTTCTTCTTCCTCCAGCCACCACCCAGCACCACCCAGCCGCCACCGCGCCACCTCACTATCCCTAAAACCCTATCCCCATTCCCCTCTTCCACTGCCCCACCTCAGCCGCCACCGTGCCGCCGTGCCCCGCCACCGCGCCGGACACCACCGCCGCCATCACCCAACCGTTCTACTTCTTTCGCTTTCCAGGTTCTGCAACACGCACTCCCTTTTATCCGTTCGTCGTTTTTCTATATTTTTTTCCATTTCTGTTCATCCTTAGGATAAATAGATATGCATGCTGTAGTGGATTTTTAGGTTGTTAGGTAGCTTAGGCTGTGGTTAGTGGATCTAGGTTTGTTTATTTGCACTGTTCATGTTTCTGTTTTATCATAACTGCAATTCTGCTGTTCTTGTGACCTCGTTCATATGCTGTGATTTCTTTCATTTGCTGCTTGTTACTCTGAATTTTCCTGTTTCTATTAATTATAGGTAACTACAGCAAGTTTTTAATTCATATGCACTGCTATGATTGCTGTTTATTTTCCGGGACAATCCAATTTTAGCCGGAATGCTGCCCAAATTTTTTGTAAATTGTTTTCATTCATGTTTTGGTTTGGCATTTCTGAACTCTGTTTTACTCTGCTTTACCCAAACCGTTTCATGAATGCTATGGCAGACTTTCTTATCCTCTTTGGTTTCCTGGTTCATAAACAGCATTTGTGATTCACTGATTCCAATTTTTGCTTTCTTTATTTCTATTTGAATCAGCATCACCCTGTTTTCCTTGTTCGATTATGAGTACTTCTATTCTTACCTGTGAATCCTTGTTATATGGAATTTTTTCTATGCCACTTACTTTAACCCGCACTTTACTAACTCACTAATTTTAATTTACTAATTTCTTCTTCAAATTCTAACCATACTAACCCTTTTGATCTCTTTTCTGTTTATTTTCACTTTCCTCTAACTTTCTAACCATGGCATATTGATTATTTTTCCATTTAACATAAATTCAATCACATTTCATATACTCATTTTTCTTATTTTATTTCTCCTTTGCCGCTTTGAGTTTCCTTTGTTTAATTGCCTATTTGCTTTACTATTTTTATCCATATCCTGGTTTTCTGTTTTTCAGGATGTCTGCCTCACAAAGGAAAGGAAAAGGCAAGGCTACTGGCAAGCGCAAGCGAGGAGATTCCTCCCAGTCCATCATTGCCCTCATGCACGATTTCTCATGGCGGGAGAAGAACTTCACACAGCAGGAAAAAGCTAACCAGCTGCTCCCTGCATATGATCCTATAAAATTTGTAAACCGGTACTGTGAGCTGAAGTACCTGGCTTTTGCAAACTCCAGAAATCTATACCTGGAGCGAACTTTGAAGATTCCAGAAGCACTCCAGCAGTACACCACTGAGCAAATCAAGCAAAGGGGCTGGTTTTTTCTGGAGAGAACACTGACAGAGGTCAACACATCTTGGGTCCGGGAATTCTACTGCAACTACTACCTCACCACCCTAGATGCAGTGAACCTGAGAGAAAAACAAATTCTGGTCACTGAGGAGGCCTTAGAGGACATTCTCCAGCTCCCAGCCAAGTCCGATCAGTCTGATGGTTATTCAAAGGCTGAGGAGGACATGCGTCAGATGCAGTTTGATTGGGATGCCGTGAAGGCACGGATAGCTCTCGACCCGACAGTTCCTTGGGAGATGGGTCAGGACACCACCATGCCTCGAGGGATCAAGAGAGCGTACTTACATGATAAGGCTCGATTATGGCATCAGATCTTGAGTAATTATGTGATGCCGAGTACTCACGAGACGGAGATCCCGGCAGCTATGATCACCCTCCTTTGGTGTGTGATGGAGGGGAAGGACCTTTATCTGCCACGCTTTATCCGGCATTTTATGGTCAGGGTCCACGTCCGAGGCACCCTCCCTTTTCCGTATCTGGTTACACAGCTAGGCCGTCGAGCTGACGTGCCATGGGAGGATGCCGATGAGAGACAACCAGCGGCAGATTGCAGGAAGATCATTCCTCACAGCAAGAACTTCTTAGCTTTGGGCTACAGACCACCACCCTTCACTGCTACCAATGAGCCAGCCCCACCGTCTGTTAGACCCTCTTCATCCACAGCTACCACTGCTGCTCCTGCAGCTACCACTGCACCTTCACCTGCCTCTGAGCCCGTATACCGCCTCGTGCACCGCCTATTCCGACAGCTTGATCAGATGGAGCGCCGTAACCGGCACTGGTATGAGAGATTGGAGCGTCGCAACAAGCGACGCTATGAGCACCTGAAGCTGATGATACGATCTGGCGACATCCCCTCTAAGCCCGACACACCATCTGAGCCATCAGAGGAGGAGGAGGATGGGCACGAGGAGTAGACTCATTTCCAGGAGGAGACCCATCAGCAGGCAGCCACAGAGCAGGCTGCCCCGCATCAGGAGGTTATGCCCCAGATAGAGGTTGCGGATCCGGAGATCCCGATCCAGTCAGCCCCACCTCTACAGCAGCCAGACCCTCAGCCCACCACCACCGCAGAGCCTCCAGCTGCTATCCCTACCAGTGATGACACCCCTTCACACCCGGCTTGATTGAGCATCAGGGACGATGCTTCATTTTAAGTGTGGGGAGGTCGCCATCTCTGGCGTTTATTTTGGTGAACCACTACATACTTTTTCTTTTATTTTGAATATTTTTCTGTATTTTTCTTTTTACTGTTATTTTCTGAGTACTTATACATTGCTTTTATGTATTTTTACTCTATTTTTGCATATTGCATCTTTAGTTCATATTTTTAGTTATTTAGTTTAGTTTGCAATTCTGATTTATTAGTGGATTAATTAGTATAATTTACCCTTTTTAGCATAAGATAGTATAGTTTAAATTAAAAAATATAAAAAGGAAGTAAGCTAGGAAATTGAACATATCAGATTTAAATCCATAAACCTTGTATATAGCATTACATGATGTAGTTAAGCTGACAACATTTCATCAAGGAGGAACATTAAAACTTTACAAGCTACCCTAAATAATTTTTTTTATGAGAATAATGGGAATTTTTAACTAAACCTGCATAACATATATGAATGATATATGATGCTTGAGTTAGAGAACACACAGCCTGTGAGTCTTGAGCTTAATTGTATGGTTGCATTCAAACCATAACTTCATTCCTGTGTGTTTCGCTTCTTTTTATTCTGATGTTCTTTACTTTGCTTTAATCTATATGTCCAATTATAAAATATAGAATAGATACATACCAAAAGAATGATTGAGGCCATCATTTGATTTTAGCTCACTTACCCCAGAATAACCTACCTTTCACATCACCCTTGTCAGCCCCCTTGAGCCTTTAAAATCCCTTTTATTCTATTTAGCCACATTACTAGCCTTAAGCAGAAAAACAAAATAAAATCCCAAGTTGAATCCTTGGTTAGCTTAAGATAGAAAATTATGAATAGATTAGAACATGGAAAACCTATTGGGAACATGGATGATAGAAACAAAAGGGTAGAGAAGTTAAAAGAAATAAAATAAATTTGGGAAGCATGATCATGAGAAAATCAAAGTAATTTAATTGCCATGTGCCTTGAAAAAAAAAAGAGTTATTTTTCAGCATTTAATAAAAGGGGATACAAAAGAACCCCCCAATGCAACAATACACATGGGATAAAAATAAAATTTGAAACATGAGCATGCAACAATAAGTGGGATAATATGGGAAAATAGGTAAAGAGATTTTGTTTTACTAAATATGTATGTTAAGGTGAGATCTTAGTCTAATTAAGGATTCACTTATTAGCTCACTT
>NC_029792.2:75144297-75197983 GCF_000816755.2 Arachis ipaensis
GCATGAGGACATGCTAGTGTTTAAGTGTGGGGAGGTTGATAAACCCATATATCATGAGTTCTTTTGTGCTTAATTTGAGTGATTTATTCAATCCTCCACCTACTTATTCATATTAACTGCATGGTTTTACTTTCCCTTTCTTATTATGTCATATTGTGAAAAACATGTTTTTCTAAGCTTTAAAAATTAATTATTTTAATTACCTTTATTTCCATTCGATGCCGTGATTAGTGTGTTGAGTAGTTTCAGATTTTCTAAGGCAGAATGACTTAAAGGATGGAAAAGGAAACATACAAAAATGGAAGGAGAAAGCAAAACGGAGCTTTGAAGGAAACTGGTATTCACGCGATCGCATGGACGACGCGATCGCGTGCCAGAAGCGAAGATGCAGCGACGCGGTCGCATGACTGACGTGACCGCGCGACATAAGTAGAACGCATACAACGCGGACGCGTGATTGACGCGACCGCGTGGCAAGGAAAAGCTCCGAATGACGCGACCGCGTGACCCACGCAGACGCGTGACAGAGGCCACGTATCAGAATTTACAGAATACGCCCCCAGTGATTTCTGAAGCCCTTTTTGGCCCAGATCCAAGTACAGACAGCATAGACCAGAGGTTATAAAGTGTGGGAATGCACCCATTCAAAACAGAGCTCGCATATTTTATTTTTGAATGATTTAGATTTAGTTGAGAGGGAGATCTTCTCCTCTCTCTCTTAGGATTTAGGATTTTTTCTTGCTTTAAGAGTGACTCTCAATCCAGGTTTTATATTTCTTTGCTTTAAACTTCCCTTTTACTTTATTTATTTATTTCAGTATCTGAGTTGGCTATTTACCTTTATAATTGAATCTATGAATTCTTCCATGTTACAGACTATTATTTGAATTAATGATAATTGAGGTATTTTCAGTTTATGATTTTTCTCTTTGATTTAAGTTACCATTGCTTCCCATCTAAGAACATTTTTATTATTACAGCAATTTTACTTTTTCCCCTTTTGGTCCTGGTTAAGAATTCAGTAACTCAACAGTTATTAAACTCAACATAATTGATAATCGTTATCTTGCTAATTGAGCTGAACTTAAGTAATCCCAACCTTTTCTTAGGAAATAAATAGGATTAAAAGGTCAATTTAATTAGTCCCTTGACTTTCCTTTGCCCGAGTAAAGGTTGACCAAGTGGAGTTTAGATTCAACTTTCATTATAGTTGAGAGAGATAACTACGTTGGACCTCCAACTTCTCTTACCTTGCCAAAAGTCTGCTTTATCGTATTTATTTATTTTAATTGCCATTTACTTTACTTGTCATTTAAATTACTTGCTTCTCATCTTCTAAACCCCGATTACAACCTTTATAGCCAATAATAAGAACATACCTCCTCGCAGTTCCTTGAGAAGACGACCCGAGGTTTGAATACTCGGTTAACAATTTTTAAAGGGGTTTGTTACTTGTGACACCCAAAACGTTTGTACGAAGAGATTTTTGTCGGTTTAGAGACTATATTTACAACGCGACTGTTTTTATGACATTCTTTACTGGCAAAAATCCTAACATTATGGACAGAGTAGAGTTGGTCCTTCAATTGAATGAGGACTACCTTGTGTTTAAAACTCAAGGATCTCCTTCTGTAACCATGGAGAGGAAGCATGAAAAGCTTCTCTCACTGCAGAGTCAACCAAAGCCCCCACATTCAAAATCTAAGTTTAGTGTTGGGAGGTTCCAACCTTGCTCTGATTATCTGTGAGGCTCCATGAGAGCTCATTGTTAAGCTATTGACAATAAAAAAGCGCTTGTTGGGAGGCAACCCAATGTTATTTAATCATTTTTATTTTATTTTATCTTTATTATTTCATGTTTTATTAGGTTGATGATCATGTGGAGTCACAAAAACTACTGAAAAATCGAAAACAGAAAGAAAAACAGCACACCCTGGAGGAATGGCTTACTGGCATTTAAACGCCAGGATTGCACCCAGAGGAAAGCTGGCGTTAAACGCCAGAAACAAGCATCAGACTGGCGTTTAACGCCAGAAACATGCACCATACTGGCGTTCAACGCCAGAAACATGCTATAGACTGGCGTTGAACGCCCAAAACAAGCAAGGAAGTGGCGTTTAACGCCAGAAACATGCTGTAGTCTGGTGTTAAATGCCAGGATTGCACAGCAAGGGCGTTTTACACGCCTAATTGGAGCAGGGATGTTGAGTCTTTGACCCACAGGATCTGTGGACCCCATAGGATCCCCACATCTTCTTCTCTCCTCTTCACACCTTTTCATAACTCTCTTCCCCAAATAACCTCCACCAATCACCTCTAATTCCTCTCCAAAACCATCATACACCCACCTACACCCACCCACTCAAATTCAAACCATCACTACTTCCTTTTCACATCATAACCACCTAAAACCCCCTTGACCGAACCATTCCCACACCTCCATCTCCTCCATTTTCTTCTTCTTCTACTCACTTCTTTCTTCTTTTGCTCGGGGACGAGCAAACCTTCTATGTTTGGTGTGGTAAAAGCATTGCTTTTTTTTCCAAAACCATTTATGGCACCTAAGGCCAGAGACATCCTCATTGAAGAAGACAAGCCCATCACTAAGAAAAGGATGGAGCAAATAAGAAATCATGGACCTCAATAGGAGCATTAGGAAATTCCTCACCATGAAATCCCTGAGATGCCTCAGGGGATGCACTTCCCTCCACAAAACTACTGGGAACAAATCAACACCTCCCTAGGAGAATTAAGTTCCAACATGGGACAACTAAGGATGGAGCACCAAGAGCACTCCATCATCCTCCATGAGATTAGAGAAGATCAAAGAGCTATGAGGGAGGAGCAACAAAGACAAGAAAGAGACAAAAAGGAGCTCAAGAGCACCATTGGTTCTTCAAGAAGAGGAAGACGCCACCCTCACTAAGGTGGACTCATTCCTTAATCTCCTTGTCTATTTATTTTACTGTTTTTTTATTTTTGAGCTTTATTTTTATTTATGTTTGTGTCTTTACTATATGATCACTAGTGTTTAAGTGTCTATGCCTTAAAGTTATGAATATAAATCCATCACCTCTCTCAAATGAAAATTGTTCTAAAAACAAAAGAACAAGAAGTACATGGTTTCGAATTCATCCTTGAAACTAGTTTAATTATTTTGATGTGGTGACAATACTTTTTGTTTTCTGAATGAATGCTTGAACAGTGCATATGTCTTTTGAAGTCGATGTTTATGAATGTTAAATATGTTGGCTCTTAAAGAATAAGGAAAAAGGAGACATGTTATTTGATAATCTGAAAAATCATAAAAATGATTCTTGAAGCAAGAAAAAGCAGTGAATACAAAAGCTTGCGAAAAAAAATGGCGAAAAAAAAGAGAAAGAAAAAGAAAAAGCAAGCAGAAAAAGCCAAAAGGTCTTTAAACCAAAAGGCAAGAGCAAAAAGCCAATAGCCCTTAAAACCAAAAGGCAAGGGTAATAAAAAAGGATCCAAGGCTTTGAGTATCAGTGGATAGGAGGGCCTAAGGGAATAAAATCTTGGCCTAAGCGGCTAAACCAAGTTGTCCCTAACCATGTTCTTGTGGCGTGAAGGTGTCAAGTGAAAACTTGAGACTGAGCGGTTAAAGTCAAGGTCCAAAGAAAAAACAGAGTGTGCTTAAGAACCCTGGACACCTCTAATTGGGGACTTTAGCAAAGCTGAGTCACAATCTGAAAAGGTTCACCCAGCTATGTGTCTGTGGCATTTATGTATCCGGTGGTAATACTGAAAAACAAAGTGCTTAGGGCCACGGCCAAGACTCATAAAGTAGCTATGTTCAAGAATCAACATACTGAACTAGGAGAATCAATAACACTATCTGAACTCTGAGTTCCTATAGATGCCAATCATTCTGAACCTCAATGGATAAAGCGAGATGCCAAAACTATTCAAGAGGCAAAAAGCTACAAGTCCCGCTCATCTGATTGGAGCTAAGTTTCATTGATATTTTGGAATTTATAGTATATTCTCTTCTTTTTATCCTATTTGATTTTCAGTTGCTTGGGGACAAGCAACAATTTAAGTTTGGTGTTGTGATGAGTGGATAATTTATAAGCTTTTTGGCATTGTTTTTACAAAGTTTTCAGTATGATTTAGTTAGTTTTTAGTATATTTTTATTACTTTTTAATTAAAATTAACATTTCTGGACTTTACTATTAGTTTGTGTATTTTTCTATGATTTCAGGTATTTTTTGGCTGAAATTGAGGGACTTGAGCAAAAATCAGATTCAGAGGTTGAAGAAGGACTGCAGATGCTGTTGGATTCTAACCTCCCTGCACTCAAAGTGGATTTTCCGGAGCTACAGCACTCCAAATGGCGTGCTCTAAATTGCATTGAAAAGTAGACATCCAGGGCTTTCCAGCAATATATAATAGTCTATACTTTGATTAAGGATAGACGACGTAAACTAGCGTTGAACGCCAGTTCCATGCTGCATTCTGGAGTCAAACGCCAGAAACAGGTTGCAAAGTGGAGTTAAACGCCAGAAAGAGGTTACAAACTAGCGTTCAACTCCAAGAAAGACCTCTACACGTGTAAAGCTCAATGCTCAGTCCAAGCACACACCAAGTGGGCCCCATAAGTGGATTTTTGCATCATTTACTCAATTCTAAAAACCCTAGTAACTAGTTTAGTATAAATAGGACTTTTTACTATCTTTGGAACATCTTTGGATCATCTTTAATTAGTTTTATGCTATCTTAGACTTTTGTCAGGGCTGGCCATTCGGCCATGCCAGAACATTTATCACTTGTGTATTTTCAACGGTAGAGTTTCTACACACCATAGATTAAGGTGAGGAGCTCTGCTGTTCCTCAAAGATTAATGCACAGTACTACTGTTTTTCTATTCAATTCAACTTATTCCCCTTCTAAGATATTCATTTGCACTTCAATATGATGGATGTGATGATCGTGACAGTCATCATCATTCTCAACTTATGAACGCGTGCCTGACAACCACTTCCGTTCTACCTTAGATTGAATGGATATCTCTTGGATATCTAATACAGGGGACCGAGTCCGAGTTATTAGTCTCTTCGTGGTATAAGTTAGAACCCATGGACGACCATTCTTGAGAATCCGGAAATTCTAAACCTTTTCTGTGGTATTCCGAGTAGGATTCAGGGATTGAATGACTGTGACGAGCTTCAAACTCGCGAGTGCTAGGCGTAGTGACAGACGCAAAAGGATCAATGGGTCCTATACCAGTATGATCGAGAACCGACAGATGATTAGCCATGCAGTGACAATGCATTGGACCATTTTCACTGAGAGGACAGGTGGCCATTGACAACGGTGATGCCTAACATACAGCTTGCCATGGAAAAGAGTAGGAAGGATTGGATGAAGACAGCAGAAAAGCAGAGGTTCAGAGGGACGAAAGCATCTCTATATGCTTATCTGAAATTCTCACCAATGAATTACATAAGTACCACTATCCTATTTTATATTTTATTTATCTTTTACTTATCAATTCATAAAATCAGTTGAATCCGCCTGACTGAGATTTACAAGGTGACCATAGCTTGCTTCAAGCCGACAATCTCCGTGGAATAGACCCTTACTCACATAAGGTTTATTACTTGGACGACCCAGTGCACTTGCTGGTTAGTTGTACGAAGTTGTGAAACAGAATTAAGAACATGAACGTGCGCATTGAGTTTTTAGCGCCGTTACCAAGGAAGGAATGATCACGATTTCGCACACCAAGTTTTTGGCATCGTTGCCGGGGATTGTTCGAGTTTGGACAACTGACGGTTCATCTTGTTGCTCAGATTAGGTAATTTTATTTTAATTTTAAGCTTTATATTTCTTATTTTCGAAAAATACAAAAAAAATTTTTCTTTTTCGTTTTTCCCAATTAATTTTTGAAAAATAAAAAAAAAATTAAAAATTAACAAAATCATAAAATCCAAAAATATTTTGTGTTTCTTGTTTGAATCTAGAGTCAACTTTTAAGTTTGGTGTCAATTGCATCTTTTTAATTTTCTAAAAATTATTTTCGAAAATTTCATGCATTGCATTCTTCATGATCTTCAAGTTGTTCTTGGCCAGTCTTCTTGTTTGATCATCATATTTTCTTGTTTTGTGTCTTTTCTAGTTTTCATATACATTCTCAATTTGTTAGTGTCTAAAGTTTGAAAATTTCTAAGTTTGGTGTCTTGCATGTTTTTCTTTTCTTAAAAATTTTCAAAAATAAGTTCTTGGTGTTCATCTTGACATTCAAAGTGTTCTTGGTGTTCATCTTAACATTCATAGTGTTCTTGCATGCATTAGTTATTTTGATTCATAATTTCTATGTTTTGTGTCAATTTTGTGTTTTTCTCTTTCATTATTAAAAATTCAAAAATAAAAAAAATATCTTTCCATTTTTCTTCTCATCAAATTCGAAAATTTGAGTTGACTTTTTCAAAAATTTTTAAAATCTAGTTGTTTCTTATGAGTCAAATCAAATTTTCAATTTAAAAATTCTATCTTTTCAAAACTTTTTCAAAAATCAAATCTTTCTCATTTTTCTTTCATAATTTTTGAAATTTTCAAAATTAATTTTCAAAAATCTTTTTCATAATTTTCGAAAATCTTATTAGCATTTAATATGATTGATTCAAAAAAATTTAAGTTGTTACTTGCCTATTAAGAAAGGTTCAATCTTTAAATTTTAAAATCATATCTTTTTGTTTCTTGTTAGTCAAGTAATCAACTTTAGTTTTCAAAATTAAATCTTTTTCAATTTCAATAATATCTTTTTCAAAATCAATTTCAAAATTCTTTCTAACTTCTCCCCTAACCTCTTATCTTTTTAAAATTGACTTTCAAATATTTTTCAATCAATCTTATATTTTTGTTTCAATCATATCTTTTTAAATTTTAATCATATCTTTTTCAAAAACAAATTTCAAATCTTTTTCAATCAATCATATCTTTTTGTTTCAATCATATCTTTTTCAAAACTGCCCAACTAACTCTCTACCTTTAATTTTCGAAAATTCCTTTCCTCTTTTTCAAAATTTCGTTTTAATTAACTAATTGTTTTAATTTTAATTTAATTTAATTTCAATTTTAATTTTTGAATTTTAAATTTAAATTTAAAATATTTTTATTTTATTTTGTTAAATTTTCGAATTCTTCTCTCATCTCTAATCTCCTTCTATTTAATTTTTCATCTACTAACACTTCTCTTCCACTCAAAAGTCGAACCCCATCTCCCTCTCTGTGTTCGAGTTTTTCTCTTCTCCTTCTCATATTCTTCTCTTCTTCTACTCACATTAAGGAACCTCTCTCTACTGAGGCAAAGAGGATCCCTATTATTTTTTGTTCTCTTCTTTTTCATATGAGCAGGAACAAGGATAAGAATATTCTTGTTGAAGCTGATCCTGAACCTGAAAGAACTTTGAAGAGGATGCTAAGGGAAGCTAAAGCACAACTCTCTGGAAAAAAATCTGACTGAAATTTTCGAAAAAGAAGAAGATATGGCTGAAAATAATAACAATGCAAGGAGGATGCTTGGTGACTTCACTGCACCTAATTCCAATTTACATGGAAGAAGCATATCAATTTCTCCCATTGGAGCAAACAATTTTGAGCTTAAACCTCAATTAGTTTCTCTGATGCAACAAAACTACAAGTTTCATAGACTTCTATCTGAAGATCCTTTTCAGTTCTTAACTGAATTCTTGCAGATCTGTGATACTGTTAAGACCAATGGAGTTGATCCCGAGGTCTACAGGCTTATGCTTTTCTCGTTTGCTGTAAGAGACAGAGCTAGAATGTGGTTGGACTCTCAACCGAACGATAGCCTGAACTCTTGGGATAAGCTGGTCACGGCTTTCTTAGCCAAGTTCTTTCCTCCTTAAAAGCTTAGTAAGCTTAGAGTGGATGTTCAAACCTTCAGACAGAAAGAAGGTGAATCCCTCTATGAAGCTTGGGAGAGATATAAGCAACTGACCAAAAGGTGTCCTTCTGACATGCTTTCAGAGTGGACCATCCGGGATATATTCTATGATGGTCTATCTGAACTATCAAAGATGTCACTGGACCATTCTGCAGGTGGATCCATTCACCTAAAGAAAATACATGCAGAAGCTCAAGAACTCATTGACATGGTTGCAAATAACCAGTTCATGTACACTTCTGAAAGGAATCCTGTGAATAATGGGATGCCTATGAGGAAGGGAGTTCTTGAAATTGATACTCTGAACGCCATATTGGCTCAGAATAAAATATTGACTCAGCAAGTCAATATGATTTCTCAGAGGCTGAATGGAATGCAAGTTGTATCCAACAGTACTCAAGAGGCATCTTCTGAGGAAGAAGCTTATGATCCTGAGAACCTTACAATAGCAGAGGTAAATTACATGGGTGAACCCTATGGAAACACCTATAATCCCTCATGGAGAAATCACCCAAATCTCTCATGGAAGGATCAACAAAAGCCTCAACAAGGCTTTAATAATGGTGGAAGAAACAGGTTTAGCAATAGCAAGCCTTTTCCATCATCCACTTAGCAAAAGACAGAGAGTTCTGAGCAGACCCCATCTAGCTTGGCAAACATAGTCTCTGATCTATCTTAGGCCACTCTAAGTTTCATGAATGAAACAAGGTCCTCCATTAGAAATTTAGAAGCACAAGTGGGCCAACTGAGTAAAAGGATCACTGAAACCCCTCCTAGTACTCTCCCAAGCAATACAGAGAAAAACCCAAAAGGAGAGTGCAAGACCATTGAATTGATCATCATGGCCAAACCTACAAGGGAGGGAGAGGATATGAACCCCAGTAAGGAAGACCACCTGGGACGTCCAGAGATCAATAAGGAGTTTCCCTCTGAGGAACCAAAGGACTCTGAGACTCATCTGGAGACCATAGAGATTCCATTAAACCTCCTTATGCCATTCATGAGCTCTGATGAATATTCTTCTTCTGAAAAGAATGAGGATGTTACTGAAGAGCAATTTGCCAAGTACCTTGGTGCAATCATGAAGTTGAATGCCAAATTATTTGGTAATGAGACTTGGGAAGATGAACCTCCCTTGCTCACCAATGAACTGAGTGATCTGGATCAACTGAGATTGCCTCAGAAGAAATAGGATCCTGGAAAGTTCTTAATACCTTGTATCATAGGCACCATGACCTTTGAGAAGGATCTATGTGACCTTGGGTCAGGGATAAACCTCATGCCCCTTTCTGTAATGGAGAAACTGGGAATCTTTGAGGTGCAAGCTTCTAGAATCTCATTAGAAATGGCAGACAACTCAAGAAAACAGGCTTATGGACTAGTGGAGGACGTGTTAGTAAAGGTTGAAGGCCTTTACATCCCTGCTGATTTCATAATCCTAGACACTGGGAAGGATGAGGATGAATCCATCATCCTAGGAAGACCCTTCCTAGCCACAGCAAGAGCTGTGATTGATGTGGACAGAGGAGAGTTGGTCCTTCAATTGAATGAGGACTACCTTGTGTTTAAAACTCAAGGATCTCCTTCTGTAACCACGGAGAGGAAGCATGAAAAGCTTCTCTCACTGCAGAGTCAACCAAAGCCCCCACATTCAAAATCTAAGTTTGGTGTTGGGAGGTTCCAACCTTGCTCTGATTATCTGTGAGGCTCCATGAGAGCTCACTGTCAAGCTATTGACATTAAAGAAGCGCTTGTTGGGAGGCAACCCAATGCTATTTAATCATTTTTATTTTATTTTATCTTTGTTATTTCATATTTTATTAGGTTGATGATCATGTGGAGTCACAAAAACTACTGAAAAATCGAAAACAGAAAGAAAAACAGCATCGAAAATAGAACACCCTGGAGGAAGGGCTTACTGGCGTTTAAACGCCAGTAAGGAGCATTAGGCTGGCGTTTAACGCCAGAACAGAGCATGAAACTGGCGTTAAATGCCAGAAACAAGCAGCAGTCTAGCGTTTAAATGCCAGGATTGCACCCAGAGGAAAGCTGGCATTAAACGCCAGAAACAAGCATCAGACTGGCATTTAACGCCAGAAACATGCACCATACTGGCGTTCAACGCCAGAAACATGCTATAGACAGGCGTTGAATGCCCAAAACAAGCAAGGAAGTGGCGTTTAACGCCAGAAACATGCTGCAGTCTAGCGTTAAACGCCAGGATTGCACAGCAAGGGCGTTTTACACGCCTAATTGGAGCAGGGATGTTAAGTCTTTGACCCCACAGGATCTCCACATCTTCTTCTCTCCTCTTCACACCTTTTCATAACTCTCTTCCCCAAATAACCTCCACCAATCACCTCTAATTCCTCTCCAAAACCATCATACACCCACCTACACCCACCCACTCAAATTCAAACCATCACTACTTCCTTTTCACATCATAACCACCTAAAACCCCCTTGACCGAACAATTCCCACACCTCTATCTCCTCCATTTTCTTCTTCTTCTACTCACTTCTTTCTTCTTTTTCTCGGGGACGAGCAAACCTTCTAAGTTTGGTGTGGTAAAAGCATTGCTTTTTTTCCATAACCATTTATGGAACCTAAGGCCAGAGACATCCTCATTGAAGAAGACAAGCCCATCACTAAGAAAAGGATGGAGCAAACAAGAAATCATGGACCTCAACAGGAGCATTAGGAAATTCCTCACCATGAAATCTCTGAGATGCCTCAGGGGATGCACTTCCCTCCACAAAACTACTGGGAACAAATCAATACCTCCCTAGGAGAATTAAGTTCCAACATGTGACAACTAAGGATGGAGCACCAAGAGCACTCCATCATCCTCCATGAGATTAGAGAAGATCAAAGAGCTTTGAGGGAGGAGCAACAAAGACAAGGAAGAAACAAAAAGGAGCTCAAGAGCACCATTGGTTCTTCAAGAAGAGGAAGACGCCACCCTCACTAAGGTGGACTCATTCCTTAATCTCCTTGTCTATTTATTTTACTGTTTTTCGATTTTTGAGCTTTATGTTTTATTTATATTTGTGTCTTTACTATATGATCACTAGTGTTTAAGTGTCTATGCCTTAAAGTTATGAATATAAATCCATCACCTCTCTTAAATGAAAATTGTTCTAAAAACAAAAGAACAAGAAGTACATGGTTTCGAATTCATCCTTGAAACTAGTTTAATTATTTTGATGTTGTGACAATACTTTTTGTTTTCTGAATGAATGCTTGAACAGTGCATATGTCTTTTGAAGTTGATGTTTATGAATGTTAAATATGTTGGCTCTTGAAGAATAAGGAAAAAGGAGACATGTTATTTGATAATCTGAAAAATCATAAAAATGATTCTTGAAGCAAGAAAAAGCAGTGAATACAAAAGCTTGCGAAAAAAAAGGGCGAAAAAAAAGAGAAAGAGAAAGAAAAAGCAAGCAGAAAAAGCCAAAAGCTCTTTATACCAAAAGGCAAGAGCAAAAAGACAATAGCCCTTAAAACCAAAAGGCAAGGGTAATAAAAAAGGATCCAAGGCTTTGAGCATCAGTGGATAGGAGGGCCTAAAGGAATAAAATCTTGGCCGAAGCGGCTAAACCAAGCTGTCCCTAACCATGTGCTTGTGGCGTGAAGGTGTCAAGTGAAAACTTGAGACTGAGTGGTTAAAGTCAAGGTCCAAAGCAAAAACAGAGTGTGCTTAAGAACCTTGGACACCTCTAATTGGGGACTTTAGCAAAGCTGAGTCACAATCTGAAAAGGTTCACCCAGTTATGTGTTTGTGGCATTTATGTATCCGGTGGTAATATTGGAAAACAAAGTGCTTAGGGCCACGGCCAAGACTCATAAAGTAGCTATGTTCAAGATTCAACATACTGAACTAGGAGAATCAATAACACTATCTGAACTCTGAGTTCCTATAGATGCCAATCATTCTGAACCTCAATGGATAAAGCGAGATGCCAAAACTATTCAAAAGGCAAAAAGCTACAAGTCCCGCTCATCTGATTGGAGCTAAGTTTCATTGATGTTTTGGAATTTATAGTATATTCTCATCTTTTTATCCTATTTGATTTTCAGTTGCTTGGGGACAAGCAACAATTTAAGTTTGGTGTTGTGATGAGCGGATAATTTATAAGCTTTTTGGCATTGTTTTTACATAGTTTTCAGTATGATTTAGTTAGTTTTTAGCATATTTTTATTAGTTTTTAATTAAAATTCACATTTCTAGACTTTTCTATGAGTTTGTGTGTTTTTCTGTGATTTCAGGTATTTTCTGGCTGAAATTGAGGGACTTGAGCAAAAATCAGATTCAGAGGTTGAAGAAGGACTGCAGATGCTGTTGGATTCTGACCTCCCTGTACTCAAAGTGGCTTTTCTGGAGCTACAGAACTCCAAATGGTGCACTCTCAATTGCGTTGGAAAGTATACCTCTAGGGCTTTTCCACAATATATAATAGTCCATACTTTGATTAAGGATAGATGATGTAAACTGGTGTTGAACGCCAGTTCCATGCTGCATTCTGGAGTCAAACGCCAGAAACAGGTTGCAAAGTGGAGTTAAACGCCAGAAAGAGGTTACAAACTGGCGTTCAACTCCAAGAAAGACCTCTACACGTGTAAATCTCAATGCTCAGCCCAAGCACACACCAAGTGGGCCCCAGAAGTGGATTTCTGCATCATTTACTCAATTCTGCATACCCTACAAACTAGTTTAGTATAAATAGGACTTTTTACTATCTTTGGAACATCTTTGGATCATCTTTGATTAGTTTTATGCTATCTTAGACTTTTGTCAGGGCTGGCCATTCAGCCATGCCTGAACATTTATCACTTGTGTATTTTCAACGGTAGAGTTTCTACACACCATAGATTAAGGTGAGGAGCTCTGCTGTTCCTCAAAGATTAATGCACAGTACTACTGTTTTTCTATTCAATTCAACTTATTCCGC
Source organism: Arachis ipaensis (assembly GCF_000816755.2). Classification (NCBI taxonomy): domain Eukaryota; kingdom Viridiplantae; phylum Streptophyta; class Magnoliopsida; order Fabales; family Fabaceae; genus Arachis; species Arachis ipaensis. The sequence goes on from NC_029792.2 coordinate 75,157,181, forward strand.
TTCTAAGATATTCATTTGCACTTCAATATGATGGATGTGATGATCGTGACAGTCATCATCATTCTCAACTTATGAACGCGTTCCTGGCAACCACTTCCGTTCTACCTTAGATTGAATGGATATCTCTTGGATATCTAATACAGGGGACCGAGTCCGAGTTATTAGTGTCTTCGTGGTATAAGTTAGAACCCATGGATGGCCATTCTTGAGAATCCGGAAAGTCTAAACCTTTTCTGTGGTATTCCGAGTAGGATTCAGGGATTGAATGACTGTGACGAGCTTCAAACTCGCGAGTGCTGGGCGTAGTGACAGACGCAAAAGGATCAATGGATCCTATTCCAGTATCATCGAGAACCGACAGATGATTAGCCATGCAGTGACAGCGCATTGGACCATTTTCACTGAGAGGACAAGTGGCCATTGACAACGGTGATGCCTAACATACAACTTGCCATGGAAAGGAGTAGGAAGGATTGGATGAAGACAGCAGGAAAGCAGAGGTTCAGAGGTACGAAAGCATCTCTATATGCTTATCTGAAATTCTCACCAATGAATTACATAAGTACCACTATCCTATTTTATATTTTATTTATCTTTTACTTATCAATTCATAAAATTAGTTGAATCCGCCTGACTGAGATTTACAAGGTGACCATAGCTTGCTTCAAGCCGACAATCTCCGTGGGATCCACCCTTACTCACGTAAGGTTTATTACTTGGACGACCCAGTGCACTTGCTAGTTAGTTGTACGAAGTTGTGAAACAGAATTAAGAACATGAACGTGCGCATTGAGTTTTTAGCGCCGTTACCAAGGAAGGAATGATCACGATTTCGCACACTAGCCATCGACGCGTACACGTGACATGCGCGACATGCAGAAAACACAGAAAACGCTGCGGGCAATTTCAGGCCAAGTTTTGACCCAGTTTTCAACCCAGAAAGCACAGATCAGAGGCTGCAGAGTGAAAGAATCAAGTGGTTCCCATCCATCAATTGAAGACTTGCTGATTGCCATAATTAATTCTGATTTAAATTTAAATATTATTTTAAAAATAGGAAAATATATTATTTTAGTTTTAGAAGATAGACTTTAAATTTATTAGGATTAGGTATAAAAAGGGAACATTAGTTAACTTTTTAGAAGAGCTCAGCCTAATGGACAATCCTTATTTTCTCTCTGAGCCATGAGCAACTAAACCTCCACTGTTAAGGTTAGGAGCTCTGTCTATTTGTATGGATTAATTCTATTGTTTTCTTTATTTTAATTTTTGTATTGATTTATATTTCAAGAATTGTTTTCGTTCTTTATTTTATGAATATGGGTGGAACGGAAGTATGACCCTCTTTCTAATTGAGTTCTTGTATAACTTGGAAAAGCTCTTTACTTGAACAATAGCTTGAAAATAAATTCTCCTAAATTTTGATTATTTGTATTTAACGGGATAGTGACATATAATCCTTTTATATTTTGGTAATTAGGATTTCTGTGGCATATAAACTAGAATTAAGCTTCACCCTCTAATTGAAATTAACTGACCAAGGAATTGGCAGTTGATGAATTTTAGAGGAGACTAGGAAGGTCTAAGGAATTAGGGTCTAGTCACATATAGTTTGCCATGAATTAAATCTTGCATGATTAAAATAAATTAATAAGAAAAGTTAATCCAGAAAATAGATAACTCTGAAACCTTAACTGTCTTCTCCATACTTTATTTCCAACCCATTTACTTTACTATTTTAATTTCTGTACGATTGTTTAATGCTCGTTGAATATTCAAACACTCTTTTCTATTTGTCTAACTAAGCCAATCAATCAATCATTGTTGCTTAGTCCTTCAATCCTCGTGGGATCGACCCTCACTCACCTGAGGTATTACTTGGTACGACCCGGTGCACTTGCCGGTTAGTTTGTGGGTTATAAATATCGCACCAAGTTTTTGGTGCCGTTTCCGGGGATTGATTGTGATTAACAACTATTAGTTGTTTGATTGCTTAGATTAGGCGTTTTAATTTTAATTTTATTTAAATTTTGCTTTATTATTTTAAAAAAAATTTAAATATAAAAATATCAATAGTATTTTTCCTTAATTTCTGAAATTGAGTTTGGTGTCCCGTAGTAAGTTTTCTTTTAAAAATATTTTTTTAAAAAAAATACTAGTATTCTCTTTTCTTTAATTTTTAAATTTTTAGTTGAACTCTTTATATTTATTTTTGAATTCTTCTTTTACTTCTATTATTCTTTATTTTATTTCTTTAAAAAAAAGAATTCTGTTCTTTCTTCTTTGCTTTCCTATTTACCACATGGTGCGTTTAATTCTTTTTAGTGTTTTATGCTAAGAAAAATAATGGAGAGAGATCATATGGGTTACTACTCACACCCAATGAGTAATTCATATTATTGTGAATGGGGGAACTACCCAAATTTTGGTTGGCAAAGTCAAAACCAAAGAAACTTTAGTGCTCCATGTTCCAACTATCAAGAATCACCATCTCTATATTCATATCAAGAACCACCACCGCCATATTCATACCAAGAACCACCACATCTCTACCCATTTTAAGAACCATCATCTTTTCACTCTTTTTAAGAATCATTATCTCCTTCTTATTCATATCAAGAGCCACCATCTCCTTATTCATCTCAAGTACCATCAGATATTGAGTTTCTCATGAAAGAATTCATACATGATATAAAGACGAGTGTCAAAAATGTAGAGAAACATGTGGAGTCGATTATGAAGTCCCAGAAAGAGGAACAAGCAAATTCCTTCCCAAGAGATATAATGCAAGATCTTATAGAAGAAAGGGGGAAAGTCAATCAAAGAAATTTATACTCCAATGAATTAGAGAACTCTCCACCCTCACACATGGAAGAAGAGGAAGATGCAAAAATAAAGGAGGAAGATGCACAGACAAAGGAGGTTGTAAGGGATGAAAACAATGATGGGAATCTACATTCCACTGAAGTAAAGACTGGCATAGATAGTGAGTTTATTGAACCACCAACTCAAGAAGTTCTTGATGAAAGGTACACTCTAACCATCACACAACACCCAAATCCTGAAATCAAAGAAGTGAAGGAAACCAAGGAAAGCACTGAAAACGGGATTGTGACCAAGAAACACAAGAAAATATCCATAAAAAAGAGAAGGTAAAAAAAAATAATCCAACCTCTACACCAACAAGCAAGGTGGATCAAGTTAATCACAATAAAAGAAGGTTTGTTTGGAGGAAATTATATCAGGGGGCACTAATTTGCACATCTCCCCCCTTGGAGACATTTCTTTTAACCAACTGGAAGAAGAGGAAGAAAATTAAACAATCAAGGGTCAAGCTAGTGACATTAAAGAAGCGCTTGTCGGGAGGCAACCCGATAATTTCGTATTCTTAGTTATTTTTTGTAGTAGTAGTTTTATTACTTATTAGATTTTTATTGAGTTTTTACTGTTTTTTTCTGATCATGCAGCTATTTTAGAACAGGAACCGGACACTTGAAAAAAAAAAACGAGCACACGGCGCGCAAGCGTAGCTGACGCGTACGCGTCATATATGTGTGCGTGAAAAAATAAAGGTGAACAGAAAGTTGCGCGGGAGTGGCGCAGGAAGTGTGCCTTTCGCACAAACATGTTCACGCGTACGCGTCCATGACGCGTGCGCGTCATTTGTGATTTTCGCACTCCACGCGTACGCGTCAAGCACGCGCACGCGTGGATGAGTAAAAATGGCGTAAAAGGTTTTTGGCCAGAGAGTTATGATGGTGTGGGGATGGAACTGTGCTGAGCGCACAAGCCCCACCACGCGGACGCGTCCCTGACACGTGCGCATCCTTTCCCCAAAAGGCCATCCACACGTGCGCATACATGACGCGCACGTGTCATATGAAAATTTTGATTCCCAAGCCTCGTGAACAAGGAGTTGTGCATACGCGCGGTTGCCTTCGCACGATTCGCACAAACCAAATCCACGCGGACGCGTCCCAAACGCGTACGCGTGCCTCACGCGTACGCGTCGCATGCGACGCCCAAATTAAACCACTCGCGCCTGATTTTAAATCATCTACCCCAATCCTAATTATCTCTTGTTCTTTTATCCTTTTATTATTCTTTCATCGTAATATTTGTTTTTCTTTGTTTTCAGCTCTTCTTTGCTTGGGGACAAGCAAACCTTTAAGTTTGGTGTTGTCGCTACGCTTATGGCTTTTCTGTTTATTTCAATAGCACCAACGGGAGATGAAAGTTCTTTATGGAGGAATGAGATGGCCACTAGCATAACTAAGGTGGTTGAGTTCCTTTTATTCTATTTCTCTTCCGTTCTTATATTATTGTTTTCTATTTTCTGTTGCTATAATTGCCTGCATGATCTTTAGTACTTTTAGTTCTTAGAATTAGTTTTATGTTATTTGTCTCATGTACCGCTCACTGAACTTGAATCTAAAAAGAAAAAGAAAAAGAAGTGATATATTGCATGAGAAATTGAGTTTATATTGAAGAGTAGTCTTATTCACTTACATGTGGTGGTATTTTCTGTAACTCTGAATGCATGACATGAACAGTGCATATTTAAATTTGAATCAAAGAATGTTAATGTACAAGGAATAGGGATTTAGAGAATTATTATGATTTCTCTGAAATGAACAAAAATTTAATCCTTGAAGCAAAAGAAACAGCATTGAAAAAAAAAGGAAAAAAGAAGCAAGGTCCAAGGCTCTGAGCATCAATGACTAGCAAGGTCAGACATTATTAAAAGCTCAAAGAGTTGTTTCCGTAGTCACATGCTTGTGGTGTTCTTGTGTTAAGTAATCCTTGAGACAAAACATTTAGAGTCGAGATGAATTACAATCAACAAGAGTATGCCAAAGGCTTTCAGCACCACTGTCTGGGAGTAGCTGAAAGAGAAATCAGAACTTCAAAAGAGTTCCCCAGTTAAGTGCTTGTGGTGTTTCTGTGTCAAGTAAAACTTGAGACAAAATATTTAAAGTCGCGGCTAGGCTCAAGGTGCAAAGCACCAAAGAAAAGAAAAACTGTTGTATTCAAGGGTTAAATTGAATTACAAAAGATCAGAAAATTCATAATATTATCCGGATCCTAATTCCGAATGACAGTAACATTCTTCTGATTCAAAGGAGAGTGAGATGCCAAAACTATTCAGGAATGCAGTTGTAAAACCCACTATAAGAAGAGACATGAGCTTAATCGAACTCTCATTCTCATAACAAATTCACATTCTAAGCCTATATTATTTTGGTTGCTTGAGGACAAGCAACAATTCAAGTTTGGTGTTGTGATGCGTGAGCATCTTTCCTATCTTTTCTTAGTGGATTTGCATTAAATTTGTTAAGTTTTATCAAGAATTTATTATCTTTCAGCCACTATGGATGCTACTTTGAGTCTTTTGCAATTTTGTTTATTTTAGGTAGCATTCGGATGAATTTGATGGAGTTTCTACAGAGAAAGAGAAGAAACCAAGGAGCTGACCAGTGAGGAGCGATGCGTACGCATGACTGATGCATACGCGTGATTTGAAGCATTCCATGGCGACGCGTGCACGTGACTGACGTGTATGCGGGAAACGAGAAGTTGCTCAGCGACACGTGCGTGTACCTGACGCATACGCGTGACACGCGAAAAAGGCCATCGACGCGTACGCGTGACATGCGCGACATGCAGAAAACGGAGAAAATGCTGGGGATGATTTCAGGCCAAGTTTTGACCCAGTTTTCAGCCCAGAAAGCACAGATCAGAGGCTGCAGAGTGAAGGAATCAAGTGGTCCCCATCCATCAATTGAAGACTTACTGATTGCCATAATTAATTCTAATTTAAATTTAAATATTATTTTAAAATTAGGAAAAGATATTTTTTTATTTTTAGAAGATAGACTTTAAATTTATTAGGATTAGGTATAAAAAGGAAACATTAGTTAACTTTTTAGAAGAGCTCAGCCTAATGGACAATCCTTATTTTCTCTCTGAGCCATGAGCAACTAAACCTCCACTGTTAAGGTTAGGAGCTCTGTCTATTTGTATGGATTGATTCTATTATTTTCTTTATTTTAATTTATATATTGATTTATATTTCAAGAATTATTTTCGTTCTTTATTTTATGAATATTGGTGGAACGGAAGTATGACCCTCTTTCTAATTCAGTTCTTGTATAACTTGGAAAAGCTCTTTACAAATTCTCCTAAATTTTGATTATTTGGACTTAACGGGATACGTGATATATAATCCTTTTATATTTGGGTAATTAGGATTTCTGTGGCATATAAACTAGAATTAAGCTTCACCCTCTAATTGTAATTAACTGACCAAGGAATTGGCAGTTGATGAATTTTAGAGGAGACTAGGAAGGTCTAAGGAATTAGGGTCTAGTCACATATAGTTTGCCATGAATTAAATCTTGCATGATTAAAATAAATTAATAAGAAAAGTTAATCCAGAAAATAGATAACTCTGAAACCTTAACTGTCTTCTCCATACTTTATTTCCAACCCATTTACTTTACTATTTTAATTTCTGTACGATTGTTTAATGCTCGTTGAATATTCAAACACTCTTTTCTGTTTGTCTAACTAAGCCAATTAATCAATCATTGTTTCTTAGTCCTTCCATCCTCGTGGGATCGACCCTCACTCACTTGAGGTATTACTTGGTACGACCCGGTGCACTTGCTGGTTAGTTTGTGGGTTATAAATATCGCACCAAGTTTTTGGTGCCGTTGCCGGGGATTGATTGTGATTAACAACTATTAGTTGTTTGATTGCTTAGATTAGGTGTTTTAATTTTAATTTTATTTAAATTTTGCTTTATTATTTTCGAAAAAAAATTTCAAATATATAAATAGCAATAGTATTTTTTCTCAATTTCTGAAATTAAGTTTGGTGTCCCGTAGTAAGTTTTCTTTTAAAAATATTTTTTTAAAAAAAAAATACTAGTATTCTTCTTTGTTTAATTTTTAAATTTTAGTTGACCTCTTTTTATTTATTTTTGAATTCTTCTTTTATTTCTATTATTCTTTATTTTATTTCTTTAAAAGAAAGAATTATGTTCTTTCTTCTTTGCTTTCCTGTTTACCACATGGTGCGTTTAATTCTTTTTGGTATTTTGTGCTAAGAAAAATAATGGAGAGAGATCATATGGGTTACTACTCACACCCAAATTATTCTGAATGGGGGAACTACCCAAATTTTGGTTGGCAAAGTCAAAACCAAAGAAACTTCAGTGCTCCATGTTCCAACTATCAAGAATCACCATCTCCATATTCATATCAAGAACCACCACCTCCATATTCATACCAAGAACCACCACATCTCTACCGATATCAAGAACCATCATCCTTTTACTCTTATTAAGAATCATCATCTCCTTCTTATTCTTATCAAGAGCCATCATCTCCTTATTCATCTCAAGTACCATCAGATATTGAGCTTCTCATGAAAGAATTCATACATGATATAAAGACGAGTGTCAAAAATGTAGAGAAACATGTGTAGTCAATTATCAAGTCCCAGAAAGAGGAACAAGCAAATTCCTTCCCAAGAGATATAATGCAAGATCTTATAGAAGAAAGGGAGGAAGTCAATCAAAGAAGTTTATACTCCAATAAATTAGAGAACTCTCCACCCTCACACATGGAAGAAGACGAAGATGCAAAAACAAAGGAGGAAGATGCACAGACAAAGGAGGTTGTAAGGGATGAAAACAACGATGGGAATCTACACTCCACTGAAGTAGAGACTGGCATAGATAGTGAGTTTATTGAACCACCAATTCAAGAAGTTCTTGATGAAAGGTACACTCTAACCATCACACAACACTCAAATCTTGAAATCAAGGAAGTGAAGGAAACCAAGGAAAGCACTGAAAAGGGGATTGTGACCAAGAAACAGAAGAAAATATCCATAAAAAAGAGAACGTCAAAAAAAAATAATCCAACACCTACACCAACAAGCAAGGTGGATCAAGTTAATCACAATAAAAGAAGGTTTGTTCGGAGGAAATTATATCAGGGGGCACTAATTTTCACATCACCCCCCTTGGAGACATTTCTTTTAACCAACTGGAAGAAGAGGAAGAAAATTTAACAATCAAGGGTCAAGCTAGTGACATTAAAGAAGCGCTTGTCGGGAGGCAACCCGATAATTTCGTATCCTTAGTTATTTTTTGTAGTAGTAGTTTTATTACTTATTTGATTTTTATTGAGTTTTTACTGTTTTTTTCTGATCATGCAGCGATTTTAGAACAGGAACTGGACACTTAAAAAAAAAACAAGCACACGACGCGCAAGCGTAGCTGACCCGTACGCGTCATATGTGTGTGCGTGAAAAAATAAAAGTGAACAGAGAGTTGCAAGGGAGTGGCGCAGGAAGTGTGCCTTTCGCACAAACATGTTCACGTGTACGCGTCCATGACGCGTGCGCGTCATTTGCGATTTTTGCACTCCATGCATACGCGTCAAGCACGCGCACGCGTGGATGAGTAAAAACGGTGTAAAAGGTTTTTGGCCAGAGAGTTCTGATAGTGTGGGGCTGGAACTGTGCTGGGTGCACAAGCCCCACCACGCGAACGCGTCCCTGACACGTGCGCATCCTTTCTCCAAAAGGCCATCCACGCTTGCGCGTACATGACGCGCACGCGTCATATGAAAATTTTGATTCCCAACCCACGTGAACAAGGAGTTGTGCGTACGCGCGGTTGCCTTCACGCGATTCACACAAACCAAATCCACGCGGACGCGTCCCAGACGCGTACGCGTGCCTCACGCGTACCTGTCGCATGCGATGCCCAAATTAAACCACTCGCGCCTGATTTCAAATCATCTACCCCAATCCTAATTCTCTCTTGTTCTTTTATCTTTTTATTATTCTTTCATCGTAATATTTGTTTTTCTTCGTTTTCAGCTCTTCTTTGCTTGGGGACAAGCAAACCTTTAAGTTTGGTGTTGTCGCTACGCTTATGGCTTTTCTGTTTATTTCAATAGCACCAAAGGGAGACGAAGGTTCTTCATGGAGGAATGAGATGGCCACTAGCATAACTAAGTTGGTTGAGTTCCTTTTATGCTATTTCTCTTCCGTTCTTATTTTATTGTTTTCTGTTTTCTGTTTCTTTAATTGCCTGCATGATCTTTAGTAATTTTAGTTCTTAGAATTAGTTTTATTCTGTTATTTGTCTCATGTACCGCTCACTGAACTTAAATCTAATAAGAAAAAGAAAAAGAAGTGATATATTTCATGAGAAATTGAGTTTATATTGAAGAGTAGTCTTATCACTTACATATGGTGGCATTTTCTGTAACTCTGAATGCATGACATGAACAGTGCATATTTAAATTTGAATCAAAGAATGTTAATGTACGAGGAATAGGGATTTAGAGAATTATTATGCTTTCTCTGAAATAAACAAAAATTTAATCCTTGAAGCAAAAGAAACAGCATTGAAAAAAAAAGGAAAAAAAGAAGCAAGGTCTAAGGCTCTGAGCATCAGTGACTAGGGAGGTCAGACATTATTAAAAGCTCAAAGAGTTGTTTCCCTAGTCACATGCTTGTGCTATTCTTATGTTAAGTAATCCTTGAGACAAAACATTTAGAGTCGAGATGAATTGCAATCAACAAGAGTATGCCAAAGGCTTTGAGCATCACTGTCTGGGAGTAGCTGAAAGAGAAATCAGAACTTCAAAAGAGTTCCCCTGTTAAGTGCTTGTGGTGTTTCTGTGTCAAGTAAAACTTGAGACAAAATATTTAAAGTCGTGGCTAGGCTCAAGGTGCAAAGCAACAAAGAAAAGAAAAACTGTTGTATTCAAGGGTTAAATTGAATTACAAAAGATCAGAAAATTCATAATATTATCCGGATCCTAATTCCGAATGACAGTAACATTCTTCTGATTCAAAGGAGAGTGAGATGCCAAAACTATTCAGGAATGCAGTTGTAAAACCCACTATAAGAAGAGACATGAGTTTAATCGAACTCTCATTCTCATAACAAATTCACATTCTAAGCCTATATTATTTTGGTTGCTTGAGGAAAAGCAACAATTCAAGTTTGGTGTTGTGATGCGTGAGCATCTTTTCTATCTTTTCCTAGTAAATTTGCATTAAATTTGTAGAGTTTTATCAAGAATTTATTATCTTTCATCCACTATCGACGCTACTTTGAGTCTTTTGCAATTTTTTTATTTTAGGTAGCATTCGGATGAATTTGATGGAGTTTCTACAGAGAAAAAGAAGAAACCAAGGAGTTGACCAGCGAGGAGCGATGCGTACGCATGACTGATGCGTACGCATGATTTGAAGCTTTCCATGGTTACGCGTGCACGTGACTGACGCATACGCGTGAAAAGAGAAGTTGCTCAGCGACGCGTGCGTGTACTTGACGCGTACGTGTGACACGCAAAAAAGGCCATCGACGCGTACGCGTGACATGCGCGACATGCAGAAAATGCAGAAAACACTGGGGCGATTTCAGGCCAAGTTTTGACCCAGTTTTCAGCCCAGAAAGCACAGATCAGAGGCTGCAGAGTGAAGGAATCAAGTGGTCCCCATCCATCAATTGAAGACTTGCTGATTGCCATAATTAATTCTGATTTAAATTTAAATATTATTTTAAAAATAGGAAAAGATATTATTTTAGGTTTAGAAGATAGACTTTAAATTTATTAGGATTAGATATAAAAAGGGAACATTAGTTAACTTTTTAGAAGAGCTCAGCCTAATGGACAATCCTTATTTTCTCTCTGAGCCATGAGCAACTAAACTTCCACTGTTAAGGTTAGGAGCTCTGTCTATTTGTATGGATTGATTCTATTGTTTTCTTTATTTTAATTTATGTATTCATTTATATTTCAAGAATTGTTTTCGTTCTTTATTTTATGAATATGGATGGAACGGAAGTATGACCCTCTTTCTAATTGAGTTCTTGTATAACTTGGAAAAGCTCTTTACTTGAACAATAGCTTGAAAACAAATTCTCCTAAATTTTGATTATTTGGATTTAACGGGATACGTGACATATAATCCTTTTATATTTGGGTAATTAGGATTTCTGTGGCATATAAACTAGAATTAAGCTTCACCCTGTAATTGGAATTAACTGACCAAGGAATTGGCAGTTGATGAATTTTAGAGGAGACTAGGAAGGTCTAAGAAATTAGGGTCTAGTCACATATAGTTTGCCATGAATTAAATTTTGCATGATTAAAATAAATTAATAAGAAAAGTTAATCCAGAAAATAGATAACTCTGAAACCTTAACTGTCTTCTCCATACTTTATTCCCAACCCATTTACTTTACTATTTTAATTTCAGTACGATTGTTTAATGCTCGTTGAATATTCAAACACTCTTTTCTGTTTGTTTAACTAAGCAATCAATCAATCATTGTTGCTTAGTCCTTCAATCCTCATGGGATCGACCCTCACTCACCTGAGGTATTACTTGGTATGACCCGGTGCACTTGCCGGTTAGTTTGTGGGTTATAAATACCAACTCTGTTAGCTTATTGGGCATTGAACGCCCTTGCTGTCCACCCTGACTAGCGTTAAACGCCAGTTCCTCTAGCATTCTAGGCGTTCCAGCAGGGATGCCCTTGATGGCGTTCAACGCAGCTTCCCTGGGTGAGTGGGCATTGAACGCCCAGTGAGGGGTTCCTCACTGGCTTTCAGCGACAGAATGGCTGCCTGGTTGGGCGTTGAATGCCCAGTGAGGGGTTCCTCATTGGCGTTCAGTGCCAGAAAGCCTTCCTGTTTGGGGGTTGAACGCCCAGCCAGTGCTCCCTGGCTGCGTTCAACGCCGACTTTTCTGCCAGGATGGGCAATAAATGCCCTGTGAGGACATCCTCACTGGCGTTTAATGCCAGGCTTGCTGCCATTGTGGGCGTTAAATTCCCAGTGAAGGCTTCTTTACTGGCGTTTAATGACTTCCCATTCTCCTCTAATTCGGCCTCATCCTCCATGGTTATGGCCTTGCACTCTTCACTGGGATTAACCTCAGTATTACTGGGAAGAGTGTCTGGAGGGATCTCTGGGATCCTTTTGCTCAGTTGACCAACTTGTACCTCCAAATTTCTAATGGAGGACCTTGTTTCATTAATAAAACTATGAGTGGTCTTAGTGAAGCTGGAGACTAGAGTGGCTAAGTCAGAGAGGCTCTGCTTAGAGGTCTCCATATTCCCTTAGAAGATGGGAATGGTGGTCTATTATTGAACCTATTCTGGTTCCTACCACCTTAGTTGTCATTGAAACCTTGCTGAGGTTTCTGTTGATCCTTCCATAAAAGGTTACGTTGATTCCTCCATGAACGATTGTAAGTGTTTCCATAGGACTCTCCCATGTAATTAACCTCCTCCATGGTGGGTTGATCAGGATCATAAGGTTCTTCTTCAAGAGAAGCTTCCTTATTACTGCCAGCTGCAGTTTGCATCCCAGTGAGATGTTGAGAGATCATGTTGACCTGTTGCATCAGGATCTTATTCTGAGCCAAGATGGCATTCAGAGTCTCAACTTTATGAACTCCTTTCTTCTGAGGGATTCCATAGTTTACAGGATTCCTCTCAGAGGTGTACATGAATTGGTTGTTTGCAACCATCTTAATGAGTTCTCTAGCTTCTGCAGGCATTTTCTTCAAGTGAAGTGATCCACCTGCAGAGCTGTCCAAGGAAATCTTGGATATCTCAGACAAGCCATCATAGAACACACATATGATGGACCATTCTGAGAGTATGTCAAGAGGACATCTCCTGATCAGTTGCTTGTATCTTTTCCAAGCTTCATAGAGGGATTCACCTTCTCTTTGTCTGAAGATTTAAACTTCCACTCTAATCTTGCTCATCTTTTGAGGAGGAAAGAACTTTTCTAGAAAAGTATTAACAAGCTTTTCCTAAGAGTCAAGACTTTCTCTTGGTTGGGCATCCAACCAAAACTTAGCTCTGTCTCTTAAAGCAAAAGGGAAAAGCATAAGCTTATAGACTTCAGGATTAACTCTATTAGTCTTTATAGTATCACAGATCTGTAAGAATTCTACTAAGAACTGATGTAGACCTTCCATTGGAAGTCCATAGAATTTGCAGTTCTGCTACAGAAGAGAGACTAACTATGGCTTAAGCTTAAAATTGTTAGCTCCAATGGCAGGTACAATAATTCTTCTGCCATAAAAGTCAGAGGAAGGCATGGTGAAGTCACTAAGGACCTTTCTGGGCTCCTCTTGTGGTTCGGCCATATCCTCTGTTTCTTGTTCAAAATTTTATGAAAGGTCTCTTCCGGAGTGTTGTGCTTTAGCTAGTTGTGAACGCCTCCTTAGAGTCTTCTCAGGTTCAGGATCATGAGTCAAGAGGGGTTCTTTATCCCTGTTCCTGGTCATAAACAAGAAGAAAAGAAAAAGAAAGAAAAGAAGAAGACTTTCTATTCCAATAGACAAGAAGCTCCTCCTTAGAGTCAGAATAGAAGAAAGAAGAAGAAAAAAGAAAAGAAACACTACAACAAACAAGGCTTTTCGCAACGGTCAAAAACCATTGCCATAGATTGAAAAACCGTTCCCTAAACTTTAGGCAACGCTTTGGCAACGGTTTTTGACCTGTGGTATATGCAGCCGTTGCCAATGCTCAAAGGCAACGGTTTTTTACCTAAGGCAACGGTAACCAAAAAACCGTTGCCAAAGTTATTGGTATAGGCAACGGTTTTGAAACAAAATTTTAAACAACGGTTTCAAACCATTACTCGAAATGCAACGGTTTTAAACCGTTCTTTTTCATGATACAACGGTTTAAAACCGTACATGAATAGGCAACGGTTTTAAACTGTGGTAGTTTTGTTATCCACAACAGCAACGGTTTTAAAGCATTACCATTGGTACCGTTTTTTGGTAACGGTTTTTGAACCGTTGCCATTTTATAGTTGTCTAAGACAACGGTTTAAAAACGTTACCATTGGTGTCATTTTTTGGCAACGGTTTTAACACTGTTGTCCTTTGTAACTTTTGACAACGGTTTTTTGTAATATATAATTTTTTATTTCCAATAGTAGTTTTCTCGTGAATCAAATTAATTTCATTTTTTTAATTATTTAGAGTCAATAAATAATCTAAACTATTTGAATAAAGTCACTAAAGAAAAATAATTGAACATTTTCCATCAAATTTGACTTATAAAAATTGTTGTAAGATCCACAATCACATTCAAAATACCACAATATATATACTATCATGACAAAGAAGAGTTGAACTAGCTAAGTAGCAAATAGATTTATCATCATGTCCGATCCACAAGTTCATGACTTTTACTCTGTAACATTTGCTCTTAAAAGTTTGACCTTAATGAAGTTCGATTTCCCCTTCAACATTGTTTTCCTGTAAAAAAAGAAAAAAAATCAAATATAAAACTACTAATAATGTCTACTAAAATTAGCATAATAAGGCCATCATCATCATTGCTCAACCAAAAATAGACATGAAATCAGCCATTAACAAGGATAAAACAGCACTCTACAATTTGAAATCGTTCATTCCAAGCATCAGCAGCAACCAAAAAGTTCAACCTAAATCCACTGTAAATCAGATATAACTTCCTAACCACCTATAATCCACTAAGCATGCATAACTAAACTGACTAATTTAAAAAAAATTGAACAAACTAATTAAACTAAGAAAATGTAAACAGGGAAATAAATTGAGAACCTGCAGAAGAAGCAGAAATAGAAAATGGCAAGAGGAAGGAGAATGGAGGCAGAGCAGTGTCGACCCAGAGGCGGCTACTGGTGGCGCACGATGGAGGATGAGCGCAGAATTTCTAGAAGTCAACCACTGCACACATATTCAAAAGAGAACATCTCAACTAATCATGAGACTAACAATTTGTATTTAACAAACTATGCAAAGAAGCTTAGGCAATCAATTAATCAGTAAATTTTCTTCACTATTATCTCTTTTTCTGGTTTTAAAGAGACAAACTAAAATAGCAACAAAGAATAAAAATATAAGTAATTCATAACCAAATTTTTTAACAAAAAATTCACTTTTAAAACCAGTTTTTATAAAAATGGATAAGCAGTTAAGCACAATAGAAAGAAGGAAACTATTACTAAATCCCCCTTTTAAGCACTAAAAAAAACAGAAAGAAAAATCCCTTTAGTCCTTTACTACATGTTATCATGCATATTGCCACATCCTTTTAAGTCCCTATTTTCTTTTTCTAGGTAGAATAATACTATTGAAACCACACAGAAATATAATGTAAGGAAATCAATCAAGTTTAGCAACACAGAAATCCAGAACACAATGCACTAACAAAACGTGTTCATCTTCAAATAGACAGCATCATCATATGTTTCTTCTACTACACTCTATCCCCAAGAAAAAATCTAAAACAATTAGTACAATGATGAGTTTTGCTAACTAGAACTCAAATTAATGAACAATGCACAAACAGTTTTTTAACAATATAAATTTGAACAATGCACAAACGGCCAAATACAAATTTCTCTTTCTATCTAATTAGCCAAATAAAGCCTCAAAACAGTTTTTGAACAATGCACAAAATAGTCAATGCAATGAAATAATTAAAAAAATATCTTAACTCTTTTATTCAATATTTTTAGAACATTTTTTAGCTGAATCCATTAGTCAGGGTTAGTGTTAATCAACATAGTAATCAAGAAAGTGCTTGTGCTTGCTGGTGCTAGCACTGATAACCTTTTTTATTAAATGCAAAGTAAAAGGGATTATTAATTCTCACCAATGACATGGTTGACAAAATTCTTTGCTGTGTTTTGAATTAAATTGTTGATCTTTTGATTGAATGCATGCCACGTCATTGATATTATTTTCTTTATGTTAACACTTTAGACTTGTTGCCTAATCTATCATAATTGTTATTGTAGAACTAAACACTGTTTTAAAATTGTGCTTCTTGTTGTTGTTATTATTGTTATTTAGATAACCATTCTTCTAGAGGATTCATTGAAACATTCAGTTACTCTTTAGCATATGTTAGGTAATTTAGGCAGCACATACATATAATTAATTTTATTTCTTCTTGTGGTCTAAATAAAAATAAAGTGGAATTAGCCCCTGCTATATTTCTATCTAATCTTATAATCTTCATATACAAATACTGATATATTATAGTTTTAGATGGAAATAAATTTGCTACAGAGAATGCTAAATGTGGCAGAAGATTAGGCATTCATGATGAGTTTTGCTAACTTCATATCCCTAAGAAAAAATCAAAAACAATTGAAGGTCTTTTATATAAAATTGAGTTCTGATGAAGTTTCAGAACAGAACCCATGACCAAAATAAAAGTTTTGTTACCTTAAATAACAGACTAACCTAAGCCCCAGGTTCATTTCACAAGTACGCAGTCCAAATTCAAACTAAAACAGAAACTCAATCAACATTCAACACTCATCTTGTTCTGGGTATTTTTGTACCACTTTCCACAGCCAACAAAAATACCCAACAGCTGGTGAGTGGCGATTTTGGGGCTTCCTGGTGACTTGCGAGATAAGAGACTACAACTAAGAGCAACACCAAAGACATTTTAGCAGCAGAATAAATGAAATTCTAAGATAAAGTTGTGCTGGAGGTACTTAAATTCAATGGAAGATGTAAAGCTCACTGCTCACCAAAGAATCAACAATCTGTTCCATTGTGTCATGGCAAAAGCATTTATCTACAATTTCAATCCTGAAGAAAATGAAACGTAGAAAAAAGGGCTATCTTAAACTGTGAATCAGAATATAAGAAACAAAGTTAGTAAAGAGAGCATCTAAACAGCTATAGGAATTTTTCATTTTCAGAGAACTAGTTTCCAAATCAAAATCAGAACAACATTAGACATGTATCTTCTCAACACACTCTTGCAGACTACAGCATACACATATCAACATGTTCTACCTTACTATCGTAAAATCAACAAGAGGCACAACCAGTCACACATTTAATCTACAACCAAAATCCATTACATATGAAGCATTCAACTATTCGTAACAATCCAGTAAACTTTTCAGGCATTCAAAGTTTAAAATATTTAATTTAATAAAATATTCCCTACCTCGATGTCACAACTCGCGAAAATCACTAAACACAGCAGCTCCATCAGTGGTTCCAATACCAGCTCCCATGGCAGCAGCAGTAGTGATTCTGGGCAGCTCCAGTGCTGGTTCCCGGCGGCTGAGGACTCTGGCAACTTGCAGAACCTAGAGGCGAGGCAGAACAGAGCTGTTTTCCTCAAATCCCAAGTAGCAGCTTCCCTGTTTCCTTTTCCATTCACGTTCCTCTCCATGGCGACGGTGAAACAATGGCGGCACGCAGCGGCTCTCCATCCTCCACGTGACCTTTTCTCCTTACAGACGCAACAACGAGGCTGGCACCATCAATCAACAACGACAAATGCTCCTTGCGACTTTATGGATGGCGATGGGATTGAATGGCGGCATAGCCAGGATGCAACGGCGGTGGCTCCCTTTCCCTGGCCCCTGGCTCATGCGTAGTTCTTTCTCTCCGCAACATGAAAGTGACGGAAATGGAAGCTTCTGTGACAAAAACGCACGTGACGGCGACTGCAGCGGCTCAGCGACCCCTCGACGGCTCCTTCTCCTTTCTCTCATGATGATGGCGACCACTCAACGGAGGCGACGACGCAGTGGCGTTGCGGGGTTGGCGCGGCTTCTCTTCACCGTCCCTCACTCTCCCTTTGTGGACTCTCTTTCTCCTTCGGGCTTGGCAACGACGGCGACGGCGGCACCTAACCCGTCGGCGCCGTCCTCTTCTCCTTCCTCCTCTCTTGTCTCTGTGTGTGTATGTGTTACGCTTATGAGTGGGGGGTTGTGTGCTCAGTGAGGGGGTGTTTAGGGTTTTGGAATTTGGCATCACATTCATCATGTTCTTGTGTGCAAATGAATATCTTAGAATAAGAATAAGCTTGAGTTGAATAGAAAAACAATAGTACTTTGCATTAATTCATGAGGAACAGCAGAGCTCCACACCTTAATCTATGGTGTGTAGAAACTCTACAATTGAAAATACATAAGTGATGAAGGTTCAGGAATAGCCGAATGGCCAGCCCCCTAAACGTGATCTCAGAACATAAAATTAGTCAAAGACTAACCAGAGATGTGAAATAAATCACTAAAAGTAGTTTTTATACTAAACTAGTAGCTAGGGTTACATAAGATAAGTAAATGATGTAGAAATCCAATTTTGGGCCCACTTGGTATGTGCTTGGGTTGAGCATTGAGCTTTCATTTGTAGAGACTCTTTTTGGAGTTAAACACTAGGTTGTAGCCTGTTTCTGGCGTTTAACTCCAGAATAGGGCAGGGAGTTGGCATTTGAACGCCAGTTTGCATCGTCAAAACTCGTGCAAAGTATGGACTATTATATATTGCTGGAAAGCCCTGGATGTCTACTTTATAACACAATTGAGAGCGCGCCAATTGGGGTTTTGTAGCTCCAGAAAATCAACTTCGAGTGCAGGGAGGTCAGAATCCAACAGCATCTGCAGTCCTTCTTCAGCCTCTGAATTAGATTTTTGCTCAAGTCCCTCAATTTCAGCCAGAAATTACCTGAAATCACAGAAAAATACACAAACTCATAGTAAAGTCCAGAAATGTGATTTTTATTTAAAAACTAATAAAAATATACTAAAAACTAACTAAATCATACTAAAAACTATGTAAAAATAATGCCAAAAAGCATATAAATTATCCGCTCATCAGCATTGACTTCATGGGTCCATTTCCAAACTCTAATAGTTACCTTTATATACTGTTAGCTGTAGATTATGTTTCTAAATGGATAGAAGCAATTCCTACCCGTACTGATGATGCTAACACTGTTGTTTCCTTTGTTAGAAACCATATTATTTGTCGCTTTGGATCACCACGAGCAATCGTGAGTGATCAAGGCACTCACTTTTGTAACAGGAGACTAACAGGATTACTGAAGAAGCATGAGATTGTTCACAAAGTAGCAACAGCTTATCATCCCCTGACCAATGGACAAGCAGAAGTATCTAATAAAGAAATTAAACGTATTCTGGAGAAGATAGTAAAGCCCCATAGGAAGGACTGGAGTGCCAGGCTACAAGATGCACTATGGGCATATAGAACAGTGTACAAGACACCCATTGGAATGAGCTCCTTCCACTTAGTGTACGGAAAGGCTTGCCACCTTCCAGTAGAGGTGGAACACAAGGCTTTCTTGGCTGTGAGGGAGTGCAACATGAATTTTGAAGAAGCTGGTGCTGAAAGGAAGCTGCAACTAGGAGAATTGGAGAATCTTCGCCTAGAAGCATATGACAACTCCAGGCGATACAAAGAGAAGATGAAGGTTGTCCATGACAAGCACATAAAAAGGAGAGAATTCAGACCAAGGGAGTTAGTTCTTTTCTATAACTCCAGACTGAGGCTTATGCCAGGAAAACTAAGATCAAGATGGGGAGGTCCCTACAGAGTGGAAAAGGCAGAGCCATACGGAGTTTTTCACCTGCGTCATCCTTCTAGCTCCAAATTCATTAAGGTCAATGGACATCGCCTAAAGCTCTATCACGGTGAGAAGATTAAGGATCACAAAGAACTAGAAGTCTTCCTCTTGGAAGACCCACCAACAGAAGCAAAATGAGCCTGAAGACTGTCCAACTTAAGGACGTAAAAGCAAAGTGCTAGGTGAGAGACAACCCACCATGGTATGATTGTTCTATTTCAGTCTTAGTTTAATTTTACTTTCTGTTAATGACTCTTCTCATATTCTCTGCATATAGCCTGCATCTGCATTTGCATTCTGCATATATATATATATATAAAGCACGCGACGCGCAAGCATCGCTGACGTGTCCGCATGCCTGGAGTATAACTGGAGGCGTGCCTTAGGCACAAGCATGCCCACGTGTCTGCGTCATTTGAAAAATAGCCTCCCACACATGCACGTCGCCCATGCGCACGCGTGACCCTGCGAAATCGACGTAAAAAGGTATATGGCAGAGAGTTATGATGGAGTGGGGCTGGAATAGTGCTGGAAGCACAAGCCCTATCACGCGAACGCGTGCCCCACGCGTCCGTGTCATTTTTCAAAAAGAGGCCATTCACGCGTGCGCGTCACCCACGCGCACGCGTCACCTAGAATTTTTGCAATATGCGAACGAAACAGAGAGTTGCACGTGCACGAGGCTGCACTCGCGCCAATAGCATAAATCAGATCACGCGTGCGTGTCACCCACACGTCCACGTCATCTGAAAATCACGCCCTCCACGCGAACGAGTACTCCACGCGTCCGCGTCGCAAGCGACACACAGCTTATCCAAATCAGCGCCAGATATCTTATCTTTTCTTCCCCAATCCTATCTTTCCTTTTCCTTTTTATTTCTTTCTTCTTCCTTCTTTCTTCTTCATTCCTTTTCAATTTTTTACTTCCCCCCTCTTTTTCACATCCATTATCATGGTTCTTTTCTTTTTTCTTCCCTTTTTACTTTTTCTATAATTATTATTATTATTTTATTTATGTTTTCTTTTTCTTTCTTTTTACTTTTTACATCCTTCTAATTGGTGTTAAAAATTTAATTGGGTGATTATTTTCTTCTATATTTTTCTTGTAGATCATTGAGGAATTATTTGACAATTAATATTACTTCTTAAGGGTTGCTTGCATGTTCAAATTCAATACTTTTAATAACATATTTACCATGCATGCTAAGTGTTTGTGAAAAAGCCCATTTGGCATTGTGCATTATTTTTAAATTATTCCATTCTTCTACTCTAATGCCTGTTTTTCACAAAACCATTTTTTATATATTATTGATTGAATATAATTGTTAATACAAACAGGTTGTTAGTTTAACAGACTTGATAATCAAATTGGGCATTTAATGCTTGATTTATGCTACTCATGCCTTTGCCAGCATGCCAATAAACATCTTGCATCTACTTGCTACAACATGCACTTGCTATATTTCCATTGATGAACTTTTCACATGGATTCGCGACCATGTGTTAACGACATCCTTCTTTACCGTGCATTGATTATCACTTGTACCATCCTCTTCCTTGCTCTAACCCTTAGTTTTAAAGTTACTTACTTTTTCCCTTTTCAGGATGGCCACCGAGAAAGGTAAAGAGAAAGCGACTCCCAAACAACCAGCAAGGAAAGGAACAAAAAGAGCACTAGCTGTAGAGCCATCTTCAACAGCAGTAAAGCCCTCAACAAAGCGAATCAAGATGATCATCAAGGTCGATGAAAAAGAAAAGGCCTTTCCAGCAAAGGACACTGCGCGGTTCACTAACCGCTACTGTGAGCAGATGTTCCCCATCCTGGCTGAAAGGAACTATAACAATGAGTACCTACTCATCCTCCCGACCCACATTGTTGAATTTGTTAAGCCCCGCATTGAGCGAAGACAATGGAGATTCCTACGGAGACAGCCACGGCAGGTTAACCTTTCATGGGTAGTTGAATTCTACTCTAATTTTCACATGTCAACCATGCAGTCTGTCTATGTCCGTCAAGAGCAAGTCCCCATAATTGAAGAGGCCATTCAACGAGCTTTAGATCTTTTCCCTGCTCTAGAAGGATTGGACGCATTCCAAAAAGCCTCATTGAAACGCTAGACATACCAATTTGACTGGGACGCCGTTCTCAGAGTTATAGCACAACCTGGCAGCAGATGGATCTATGGATACCACCGATCTCAACCTAAGAGCATATTGGCTTCAGCACTCACCTTGGAGGCTCAAGTATGGGCACAGATCATGTCCCTTTACGTTTTTTTGAGCACTCACGAGTCCTCCTTCACTGCAGACATGGTTGTTTTACTCTAGTGTATCCTTACAGACCAGTACCTCAATTTACCAAGACACATTCGGCATGCTATGGGACACGTACAAATTGCAGGAAACCTACCTTTTCCCGTCTTGGTTTCGGATCTAGTCTCAGCAGCCGGAGTCTCCTACAAAGCTGGGGACACCAAGGCCATGATTTCGCGGGATGATCAGTACATCCCTAACGGGAAGTATATCAGACCTCCAGCAGCCACTATCAACTGGAGCACAGAACCAGCAGAAGATATCCTTTCTCCTTCCACATCACAAGCACCTTCAACAAACCAACTGCTCCATCAGATAATTGAGAAATTGGACCGGCTTGACCGGAAAGGAAAGGAAAGGGAGTGCCGTAACAAGCGCAGATTTACATACCTCAAAGAGCTACTTATTGGTAACCACCCACCTGAAGAAAACCCAGACACCCCGGACTCCACTTCATTTACAAGCATAGGGAGTCATGATGGTCCCGATTATGGAGATGCTGCTACTAGCCCCCCTCTGTTCCTAATTGATGGCACCGAGGACGGTGCCAAGCTTTAAGTGTAGGGGGGTCGGTCAGTACCTGACTTCCGGAGGTAATTTCTCTTCATTAACACCAATAGAATAGGATATTTATTTTTTTTCTTTTGTTTAGGATAGGATAAATTGCATAGTAATAGGTAATTGCATGCATGTTCTATTTGGTTGAAAAATAATATGTTTCTTTTTAAGACCCTATTTCTAAAAAAAATTTCACTAATTTAAATCAGAACTTTTCTTTAAAACTTGTTGGAAGTTGTATTTGGAACATAAAAGATAGCCAAGAACACACAACCTGTGAGATTTGAGCTTAATTACATGTTTACATTATTTAACCATAATATTTTATTCTTGTGTGTTTTCTTCTCTATGATTGTAATCTTTACTTTGTTGCATCCTATATGTCCAATATTTAATGTGTTATATGCATGCATATGATTGAGGCCATTATTTGACTATTAACTCACTTATCCCAAATAGCCTACCCTTCCATTTACCTTTGTTAGCCACTTTGAGCCTTTTAAATCCCATTTGTTCTATATTTTACCACATCACTAACCTTAAGCAGAAAAACAAGTAATACCCCAAATTGAATCTTTGGTTAGCTTAAGATAGAGATTGTGTGTCAATCAAGTGTGGAAAAATTGTGGAAACATGGGTTAACAAGGGAATATGTTATGTTCTTACAAATTGATAAAATATTGGGAATTTGGGTACCTACTCATGTGAAACTAGAAAAATTCAAAATCCATGTGCATTGGCAATGTTATGTTTATTTTTATGCTTCAAAAAAATCCAAAAATATTCAAGTAATTAAGTAATTAAATAAATAAATAAGGAAACAAAATTACCCTAGTTCTAATGTTAAATTTAATGAAAAATCAATGCATATGTGATACAAAGTTAAGAGAAAAGTTGATGCATGAGTAAGTAATACAAAAGTGGGAAAATTTTGGGTAGCTAGGCATAATTTAAGAAGATTATAGAGTATGTATAGGTAAGAGCTTAGGTTAATCAAGGATTCAATTTATAGCTCACTTAGCCATATATATACCTTCACCTTTACCTTGGCCCCATTACAACCTTAAAAAGACCTCATGATGTTTGCATTGGTACATTAAATACTTGTTGATTGGTTAGGTGAAGAACAAGCTTTAGAAAGCATGATTAGAGAAGAGTAGAGTGATTACCCTATACACTAGAGTGACTAGAGTGCATATACACCATTAGTGAGGGTTCAATGCTTAATTCTATGTTCCTTGCTTTCATGAGATGTCTTCCTACAAGTTTAATTGTTTTTACTGTATAAATTTTAATTAGTGATATTTGATTTATATTTGTCTTGAAGAACTTATTTACTTTTAACCAAGTAGGCAAAATCATTTTAACATATAGTTGCATTCATATACATAGGTTGCATTGCATTACATGAGTCTTACTTTTCCCTACTCATTTATTTTATCTCCTTGAGCTCAGCATGAGGACATGCTAATGTTTAAGTGTGGGGAGGTTGATAAACCACTATTTTATGGTTTATCTCATGTTTAATTGAGTGATTTTTATCAAGCCTTTACCCACTTATTCATATGATTTGCATGATTTTATAATCCCTTCCTAGTATTGTTTTATGATTGAAAACTTGCTTCCTAGAGATCTTTAATTAGTATATTTTAATCCTCCTTTATACCATTCGATGCCGTGATCCGTGTGTTAAGTGTTTCAGGCTTCATAGGGCAGGAATGGCTTAGAAGACGGAGAGGAAGCTTGCAAAAATGGAAGGAACACAAGAAACTAAGGAGATGACCAGTGAGCACCGACGTGCACGCATGGCTCACACGAGCGCACGGAATGGAGAAAATCGCAGCGACACGTGCGCGTGCCTGACACGTACGCGTGGATTGGAGTCTGTACAAAAGACGCGCACGCGTGGACGACGCGTAAACGTGACAAGGAAAAATGCCAAATGACGCGCACGCGTAACCTGCGCGATCTGCAAAATTAACAGAAAACACTGGGGGCGATTTCGAGCCGTGTTTTGACCTAGTTTTCGGCCCATAAACACAGAATAAAGCCAGGAAACAAGCAGAGACTCGACACAGAGAGATACACATTTACACATTCTCATTAGGATAGTTTTTAGGTTTTTAGATCTGAATCTAGAGAGGAATTACTCTTCCTCTAGGTTCTCTTTACATTCCTAGTTTATTGCTTTTGCTTTCGGATATTGAAGAGTTATCACCTCCGTTGAAGATACTATTCTAGTTTGTTTCCTTACTTACTCTTTTATTTATTCCATATTCTTAATTCTTGTTTAGAGTGGTAATTGGATTATTTTCATGGATTGTTAATGCAAAGGATTACTTTTATCTTTAATTAATTTTTAAAGCTTTATTTTATTTAATTTATCATGTCTTCTTCTTATATTCTTATGAACGTTACA
This sequence comes from Arachis ipaensis, assembly GCF_000816755.2. Taxonomy (NCBI): domain Eukaryota; kingdom Viridiplantae; phylum Streptophyta; class Magnoliopsida; order Fabales; family Fabaceae; genus Arachis; species Arachis ipaensis. The sequence goes on from NC_029792.2 coordinate 75,181,936, forward strand.
TTCATGTCAATGGAGTAAACTCTCCACTTGACATGGGGTTGATTAGGAGGAGACACTTGAGTTGGAATGCTCAAGTGCTTAGTTAAATTGGAAGTTGTTGGCTAATTCTATATTTACTAACGCTAGACCTTCCCAATGGGGAGGACTAGGATTTGTGAATAAGAGTTAGCTCAATCACTTGACTTTCCTTTATTTAGTAAGGGTTAACTACGTGAAAACAACAACCTTTTTGATACTACACTTAAGAGATCCCAACAAGGATAGAACTTCCAATTAATCATTCCCCCAGTCAAGGCTTTTTATTTTGAATAATATAAATTCCTTTTAATTTTCATTGCACTAATTTACAATTATTTATTTTCTGTTAATCAATTCTCAAAACTCTTGGAAAACTTCTGATTAATAAATTAGCACCATTTCTAGCAACTCGTTGGGAGACGACCTGGGACTCATACTCCTAGTATTTTTATTCTAAACCTTTTTTGTGACAACCTTTCTAAATTGATGAGGCGAATTTCTGCTGATTAAGAGCTATACTCGCAATGCTATTCTATTATATTATAATCTCTTAATTGGTCTAACTTCTGCCGCTCGTCAGTTTTTGGCACCGTTGCCGGGGAGTTGCAATTGTGTGCTAAATTATTAATTAGTGTACATATTTTTATTTTATTTGTGTATTTTATTTTACTTTATTACCATGAGTTATATGTTTCTTTCATTGAATGACGCGTTTGTTGCCTGATCTGAGCTTAGCCGCATTTGATCCTGAAATTGAAAGAACTATTTCACGTATTAGGCGAGCTCGACATTGGTTAGCCTCAGAGAGTGGTGAAGTGATTGTTATCGACTCACCAGTCTCATCTGAGGGTGAATCTGAACCGCCATCTGAGATTGAAACAAGCTCCTTTACTACTGATTCAGTTGATTCACATGCAGATAACATGGCAGCACCTAGGAGGATTACTCTCCAGGAAGCTGGAGCCCCAGATTTTACACTGCAGCCATATCAAGTGCATCATCCAACTCTAGCTGCAGATTTTAAGCTGAAGACTGTATTAATCAACTTGATGCCCAAGTTTCATGGCTTACCTGCTCAGGAGCCCATTAAGCACCTCAGGGATTTTTAGACAGCCTGTTCTACTGTTAGGCGTCATGGTGCGAATGAAACTTCTATTCTTTTAACTGCCTTCCCATTTTCTCTTGATGAAAAGGCAAGGGAGTGGTACTACTCCCAACCTAAAGCAACTATTACTAATTGGGATACGCTCAGGAGAGAATTCTTGGAAAAATACTTTCCAGCTGAAGTTACAGACTGACTGAGGAAAAAGATCTCCTGCATTGTTCAAGGAGAATCAGAGGCTCTTTATGAGTATTGGGAGCGCTTTAAGAACCTTTTGGACGCATGCCCCCATCACATGATTGATAGGCTAGTGTTGATCAGCTACTTCACTGAAGGCATGAAGCCTAGGGATAAAACTACATTAGATGGTGCTAGTAATGGTTCTCTAAAAAAGTACAAGACTACAGATGAAGCATGGCAACTGATCAGAGACTTAGCTGAGTCTACCAGGAATCACAAGCACAGGAGCAGCCACTCAAAAGCTATTGCAGAAGTTTCCTCTAGCACTGAGACTACTGCTATTACACAGAGTATATATGAAATGACCAACCTACTGAAGCAAATGCAGTTGAACCAACAACAACAAGCTCAGCCTTTCCCACCACAACAAAACCAACAGTTAGTTCGCCAAGGAGTATGCAGAATCTATGTTTATTATAGTCATTATACTGATGAATACCCGCAGCTCCAACAAGAATACAACACTGTGGCAGCTACTCATAACTTCTATGACAGCCCAAATCAAGGATACAATCAACAAGGTGGCAACTACAACCAAGGTGGGAACTACAACCAAGGATGGCAGGACAACTCCAACCAAGGTTGGAGAGATAACTCCAACCATGGCTAGAGGGACAACTATAACAGAGGAGGCAGAGACAACAATAGAAACCAGAGGTGGAACAACAACAACAGACAGCAGAATCAGAACCAACCTTACAGAGCTCCTCACCTAAGACAGTCACAAGGACCCTAGCATAACCAACAACAAGTCCCACAGATCACTTATGCTACTTCCTCATCAAATGACGAGATGCTTCGTTCTCTTGCACAAGGACAACAGGACATGTAGACTACACTGAACTCTACTTTAAATGGTCTGAACGCCACTTTACATGCTCCCAGTACTCATAAAGAGTTTCTGATTCTCCTTGAACAATGTAGGAAATCTCTTTCCTCAGTCTGTCTGTAACTTCAGCTGGAAAGTATTTTTCCAAAAATTCTCTCCTGAGCGTATCCCAGTTGGTAAAAGTTACTTCAGGTTGGGAGTAGTACCACTCCCTCACCTTTCCCTCAAGAGAAAATGGGAAGGCAGTTAACAGAATAGAAGTTTCATTTGCACCATGACGCTTAGCAGTAGAACAAGCTGTCTAAAAATCCGTGAGGTGCTTGATAGGCTCCTGAGCAGGTAAGCCATAAAACTTAGGCATCAAGTTAATCAATGCAGTCTTCAGCTCAAAATCTGCAGCCAGAGTTGGATGATGCACTTGATACGACTACAGTGTAAAATCTGGGGCTCCGGCTTCCTGGAGAGTAATCCTCCTAGGTGCTGCCATGTTATTTGCACATGAATCAACTGAATCAGTAGTAAAGGAGCTTGTTTCTCTCTCAGATGGCGGTTCAAATTCGCCCTCAGATGAGACTGGTGAATTGATAACAATCACTTCACCACCCTCTGAGGCTACCCTGCACCGAGCTCGCCTAATACGTGAAAGAGTTCTTTCAATTTCAGGATCAAATGCAGCTAAGCTCGGATTAGGCAGTGAACGCGTCATTCAATGAAAGAAACATATAGCTCATGGTAATAAAATAAAAATAAAATATGCAATTAAAAATAAAAATATGTACACTAATTAATAATTTAGCACACAATTGTAACTCCCCAGCAACGGCGCTAAAAACTGACGAGCGGCAGAAGTTAGACCAATTAAGAGATTATAATATAATAGAATAGCGTTGCGAGTATAGCTCTTAACCAGCAAAAATTCGCCTCATCAATTTAGAAAGGTTGTCACAAAAAGTTTAGAATAAAAATACTGGGAGTATGAGTCCCAGGTCGTCTCCCAACGAGTTGCTAGAAAGGGTGCTAATTTATTAATCAGGAGTTTTCCGAGAATTTTGAGAGTTGAATAACAGAAAATAAACAATTGTAATTTAGTGCAATGAAAATTAAAAGAGATTTATAATATTCTAAATAAAAAGCCTTGACTGGGAGAATGATTAATCGGAAGTTCTATCCTTGTTGGGATCTCTTAAGTGTAGTATCATAAAGGTTGTTGTTTTCACTTAGTTAACCCTTACTAAATAAAGGAAAGTCAAGTGATTGAGCTAACTCTTATTCGCAAATCCTAGTCCTCTCCCTTGGGAAGGTCTAGCGTTAGTAAATACAGAACTAGCCAACAACTTCCAATTTAACCATCACTTAAGCCTTCCAACTCAAGTGTCTCTTTTTAATCAACCCCCATGTCAAGTAGGGAATCTACTCCATTGACATGGATATAACGCTTGTAGAAATATAAAAAGAAGACATGATAATTTAAATAAAATATAGATTCAAAATTAATTAAAAGTAAAAGTAATCCATTGCATTAACAATCCATGAAAATAATCCAATTACCACTCTAAACAAGAATTAAGCATATGGAATAAATAAAAGAGTAAGTAAGGAAACAAACTAGAATAGTATCTTCAACGGAGGTAATGACTCTTCAGTATCCAAAAGCAAAAGCAATAAACTAGGAATGTAAAGAAAAACTAGAGAAAGAGTAATTCTCTCTCTAGATTCAGATCTAAAAACCTAAAAACTATCCTAATGAGAATATGTGAATGCGTATGGCTCTGTATGTGTCGAGTCTCTACATGTTCCCTGGCTTTATTCTGTGTTTCTGGACCGAAAACTGGGTCAAAACATGGCCCGAAATTGCCCCCAGTATTTTCTGTTAATTTTGCAGATCGCGCAGGTCATGCGTACGCATCAGTCACGCGTGCGCGTCATTTGGCGAATTTCCTTTTCACGCGTACCTGTCGTCCATGCATGCGCATCATCTTGCAGAACTCCATTCCACGTGTACGCGTCAGGCACGTGCACGCGTCGCTGCAATTTCCTCCATTCCGCGCGCTCGCGTGAGCCATGCGCGCGCGTCGGTGCTCGCTGGTCATCTCCTTAGTTTCTTGTGTTCCTTCCATTTTTGCAAGCTTCCTCTCCATTTTAAGCCATTCCTGCCCTATAAAGCCTGAAACACTTAACACACGGATCATGACATCGAATGGTATAAAGGAGAATTAAAATATACTAATCAAAGATCTCTAGGAAGCAAGTTTTCAATCATAAAACAATACTAGGAAGGGATTATAAAATCATGCACATCATATGAATAAGTGGGTGAAGACTTGATAAAAACCACTCAATTAAACACAAGATAAACCATAAAATAGTGGTTTATTAGCGCACACCTCTTGATTCCCCTTCTGTCTGGAGCAGTCGCACACTTTGTGCGAGCGCACAGCTTCCCTTTTTCACTAAGTGTGCGTACGCACACACACCTGTGCGTACGTACAAGTGCTGTTTTGGCAATATTTTCATTGCACTTTGAATTAAGCCCTAACGCACTTTTTTTTTATTGCATCGCATTTTTGTTTTAGTAATTATATTAGTTTTAGTTAAAATTTTTGTGATTAAATAAGTTGTAAGTATTTGCTTGTTGATTGATTGGGTTGCTTGTTGATTGAATTTCATCAATGTACTTATACCTTGCCTTAAATTACTATCACCTAATTGGATTTGCACATGTACATTTTGCACATATTAATTTAGTTTATTGAATTGAGTTGCTTGTTCATCATGGATTTTAAATTAATATAATCACATCACAAGGTCCTTGTTTCTTGTTAATGCTTTGCATTTGTTTGAGTTGACTTGGCTTAATTCTTATCAAGTTTGTCACCTTTTTGTAACAAACACCTTAACCATGTGATTATTTGATTTTTCCTAAGGATGAATAAGTAATTTTCTTTTCATCATTGCATTGGTTATTATTTGTTGTGCTATTTTATATTAATTTTGCTCCTTCACTTGCACACCTTCAATATCCAATATTTCCTAAATTCAATTCACTCTTGTTGCAATTGCCTAAGCTTGCTTGTGTTTAATTGATGCTCATCTCTTAGTTGTATCTTAGACACATTTAATTAAGGAACTTATTATTAATTTTTGATTGTGTGGATGCCATTTTAACTGGCCGCTGTGTGTATTCTAACCGCGCGTATAATTGGAATACACACATGGCTCATCTTTTCATCATACCACACCACTATTCAAACCTCCTCAATTAGATGCTTATGTGCTTCTTCCTTTGCCTTTTGTGTGCTACTTACCCTATGATTTCTGGTTATACTTTATTCCTTCTTTTTGAGGATGAGACATAAAGGCAAAGAGCCGGTAGAGGAGGAGGACACCGATGATGACGATGCTGAGAATGCATTGGACTTGGCAAATTCCACACAACCCAAGCCCCCGCATCCGCCAGCGGAAGGTGGAAAAACTTAGAGACATTCTCCCCGGATCGTGTTCAAGCACGGAGGACCGTGAAATCGCTTAAGTGTGGGGGAGGATTCACCATCTTTGGGACGTAAACGTTCTTTTCCGAACACTTTGCACTTTATTTTTTGTTTCTTTCTTTTATGTTTCTTGTAGATATTTAGAGTGATTTTGATTGTTGCATTGCACTTTCTTCTAGTATATATATATATATATATATATATATACATCTTAGTTCATCTATAGTCATTGCATTATGCATTTTTGCATGGTATATATGTTATAGATAGAAGTTGTGATTGGATGATGTGAATAGTATAATGCCTAGTTCAATTTTGTCCTAATTGTTCATGTTAATTTTCGGTTGTTGAAAATTAGGAAAAGAACTAGAAAATTTGAAATATGTGCATCCATCACATCATACATACATATAGAAAATAATTTTGGTGAAAAACAACAAAAATTTCCAAGATTTTTGTTTTAGGGCATTCTGAATTGATTTGAAAAATTGCTTTTAAACTTGCTGAAATGATTTTTATGGAACATAGAAGAGAGATAGAACAAAATACCTTGTGAGTCTCTGAGCTTTAATGAGTGGTTAGACATTATAACCACAATTTTTGTTCATCATGTGCTATATCTCTTCTATGATTGTGATCTTGGTTTTGCTTGATTCTTTATTTCCGATGTTTGATGTCTTGAATGCATGTAGCATGATTAAGGCCATTTTTGAATTAAACTCACTCACCCATATGGACTTACCCTTGCATCTACCTTTGTTAACCCCTTTTGAGCTTTTTAACCCTCTTTGTTCTAATTGTTAGCACATCACAACCCTAAGCGAAAAACTATAAATAACCTTGAATTGCATCCTTGATTTGCTTAGGTTAAGGTGTGTGTTTCATATAAGTGTGGGGGTAATCTTTGAAAAATATTGGTAGTGAATGAAAATATTTGCTTTGGGTATTCATTGAAAAATTGGAAAAATTGGTGCACATTCATATATCAATTTACTTTAACCATATGTATTTTTCATAGAAAAAGAAAAAGAGATAGAAAAAAAATGAAATGAAAAAAAATATAGTAATAAGATGGGACAAAAGTTATCCCAAAGAAAAAAAATGAAAAAGAATTGCATATGTGTTTTGAATAGAAACTAAGGCATGAATGTGTGTGAAAAAAAGTAATGGGTGGCTAGAATGCATTTTTGTTAGTTGATTGATATAGGTTGAGTTGGAAACTTAAACTAATCAAAGATTCAATCTCTTAGTCCACTTAGCTATATATTCATCTTACCCTTACCCCAACCCCATTACAACCTTCTAAAGACCTCATGATACTTGCATACATGCATCAAATACTTGTTGATTGTTAGATGAAAAGCAATTTCTTAAAAGCATGATTAGAGGAGACTTGAGTGATTAAAACCCTAAACACCAAGTGATGAGAGTGTATACATATCTAGTGAGGGTTCGATCACTTAATTCTATTTCTCCACACCACTTATCTTGTATTCTTGCAAGTTACTTCATTTTCATGAGTTGAATCAATTCTTTAGACTTGGATTGCATTGGATTTTTTCTTTGCTTAAGCCCTATATGCTCATCTGCTTGCTTGGAGATTTGATTGTTTGTCTTCACCAAATCAATAGGAACTATAGATAGATAGATATATATAGATAGTATGTAGCATAGTTGCATGCATGTCCGTAGCTACTTTGAATAAGTTGCTTACACTTTTACCCTTCTCCTTTGATTGTGATTAGCATAAGGACATGCTATTGTTTAAGTGTGGGGGAATTGATGAATCCATATTTGACGATATATTTTGATTTGATTTGAGTGAATTTCATCATATAAACCCACATTTACTCATGTAAATAGCATACTTTTGTGTTTTCTCTCTAGATTGTGCCTAAATATGAAAACATGCATTTTTTATGCTTAAATTAGAGATTTTAATCTCGCTTTTATGCCATTCGATGCCATGACATGTTTGTTGAGTGATTTTAGATCCTAGAGGAAAGTTTGGCAAGGCAAAAGTGGAAGGAAGCATGTATAAAGGGAGAAAACATGAAGAAAACAAAAGAGAAGCACACAGTCATGTGTGCGTACGCACAACACCCTGTGCATACGCACAAGTGCAAATTCAGTGAAGTGTGCGTGCGTACGCACAGGTACCAGTACGTGACTTCATTAAAGAGTCATGTGACTCACGTTTGGAGAGGCTTTTTGGCCCATTTCTGATAGCTTGGAGGCATATTTGAAGGGGGAAGCAACACCATATCACACCATTACATACCATACTTCATAGGATACATTTTAGGAGTAGTTTTAAGGTAGTTTAGGTTAGTTTTCTCTCAAATTTCCTTAGGGTTCTTAGTTAGGGTTTGTAGTATTTTATACTTCAAGTTTGATTTGGGATTATAGCAATTTCATCGTAAGTATTTCTTTAATTTCTTTTCTATTATACTACTTGTTCTACACTTTCTTATGTTTTACTTTGCTTTGTCAATATATATATGATGTTGCAATTTTGAGTTTGAGTTAATGAATTCGATGTTTGATGCTTATTATATGTTTGTTTGAGTTGTTTTTATTGATTTTGATCATTTGTGGTTCATAGTTTTCATCATTTTCCTAGTTTTGCCATGTTTTATGATTATGCCCACTATGTGTTTGATGAAATGCCAATTTTGATTATGGGGTAATTTCCACCCCTTGACTTGGGAAAATGAGTATATGGATTATTACTAGAGTTATAATGTCCAACATTTAGTGATAATTATTGGGTTGTTAGTTGTTATTGTTTCCACTATCGCTAGCTTTTAACTAAGGTAATTAGTAAGTTAGCTAGGATTTGTGGATTAATAACAATCATGCTTACTTGACCTACCCTTAGATGTTAAGGGTTGACTAAGTGAGATTAATCCATCATAATTATCATAGTTGTAGTTATGGAAAGGAAGGGACTCCATAACTCATCCCAAGTCAAGGTTCCGTTTATGTTTTGAGCCACTTTTCCATCAATTTTGAGTCTTACTTGTTTATACTACATACATAGTTCTTTAATTCTTTCATTACTTTATTAATTACAATTTTGTCTTGTTCTTTTATCTCTTTATTTTTTTATTTCAATCATTGAAAAACCCCTTTGCTCTCACAACCAAAATTGTGTGCTCTTAGCATTAGTTCCTAGGGAAGACGACCCGAGGTTTGATTACTCTCGGTTAATTAAACTTTGATTGAGCATTACTTGTTGGTTGAGAACTATACTTGCAACGAGGTTATTTCTCTTTTACCGAGAAAAGATTCTTAGCCGACGGTTTTGCTCACATCAAGTTTTTGGTGCCGTTGCCGGGGAGTTAGTGCAAATGAGTGCCATGATTTTAGTTGTTGTAAATATGTGAATAGTGTGAATAGATACTTTTTGGGTTGTTTTTGCTATTAATTAGGATTTTGTTTATTTTGTTACTTGATGTCTTTTGTTTTTATTTTCTATTTTCTCTATGAATAATCACCCTCTTGGTTTGGAGTTTGGTTGTGATCATTTTGTAGGGTGTGATAACTTTAATTTTGGATTGCAATATGGTATTGGAGCATCAATTTTGGAAGGAGCAACCGCTCCTATACTACAATGAGCAAAACATTCCCCAATATGCACACCCAAATCAAGGATATGGTGGGTTTCACAATGATTATATACTTCCACCACCATATCCCTATAGCCCTGATGATCTGATTTTCTGTCGATAAAGAATTTTTATAAAAATAATTGCATTGTAAGTATAGTTTCTAAACCAACAGAGAATCCTTTCGTACAAAAACTTTGGTTGTCACAAGTAACAAAACCCAATAAATTTATAACCGAAGTATTTAAACCTCGGGTCGTCTTCTCAAGGAATTGCAGGGAGGTATGATTTATTATTGGTTATGGAAAAGGTAGAATTTTGGGTTTTTGAAATAGGGAACAAGTAATTTAAATGTCAAGAAAAATAAATTAATAATTATAAAATCTCTTGGCAAGGTATAAGAACTGGAAATCCTATCCCAGTTATCCTTATCAGGTGTGATGAGAATTGGATTTTGCTCCCACTTAGTTAACCTTACTAAATAAAAGAAAGTCAAGTGGACCAATCAATTTGATCCTCAAGTCCTAGTCAACTCCTGTGGAAAGACTAGCTTTAGAGCGATCCAAATCAATCAGCAATTCCTAATTTTCAATCAACTGCTGAGTCTGATAACTCAAGTGTTACCAATTACTTCACCAAAACCAAAAGGAGAAAAATCTAATTTAAATTGAAAGCATCATAAATAGAATAAAATAATCATAAATCTGAAATACTTTAAATTATATTAAATAGAATATTTAAATCTGACATGAAAAGATTCATAAGCCAATTTTGCAACATAAATAATTAACAAGTAAAAGCATTAGAGTATCTAAAAGTAATAGAGTAAATAAAAGTAGAAGAGAAACATAAATTAAAGGAACATTGAACCTGGAATGAAGAGAAGTAGCCTAATCATAATAGAAATCTTAAATCCTAAGAGAGAGGAGAGAGCCTCTCTCTCTAAAAACCACATCTAAAACCTAAAATTATGAATATGAAAGTTCTATATGTTGTTGTATGAATGAATGGATTCTCCCACTTTATAGCCTCTAATCTGTGTTTTCTGGGCCAAAAATTGGGTCAAAAATAGCCCAGAAATCGCTCCCAGCAATTTTTGGTACGTACAGGTTGCTGCAAAGTCACGAGGAAGCGTTGTGCACGTGTTAGCGTGGATTGCGTTTTTGCCAGGTCACGTGTCCGCGTGATCCACGCGTTCGCGTCATCTGGCTTTGGGGCAGCTATGGCAAATTATATATCATTGCGAAGCCTCGGATGTTAGCTTTTCAACGCAATGAAAACCGCATCATTTGGACCTCTGTAGCTCAAGTTATGGTCGATTTAGTACCAGAAGGTCAGGCTAGACAGCTTTAGCAGTTCCTTCAGTTTCTTGTATTCCTTCCAGTTTTGCATGCTTCCTTTCCATCCTCTAAGCCATTCCTGCCCTGTAATCTCTGAAAACACTTAACACACATATCACGGCATCGAATGGTAATAAGAGAGGATTATTAATTAGTAATTTTAAGACCAAAGAAGCATATTTTCAATCATAGCACAAAATCAGGAAGGAGAATGTAAAACCATGCAAATTGTATGAGTAAGTGAGCAAAAAATTGATAAAAACTACTCAATTGAGCACAATATAAAGCATAAAATAGTGATTTATCAAGTCCATACCCCCAACATAACCCTCAATCACCACATTTTTAACTACCCCACCAATACCATCATCCACCTTCTTACATACCACCTCAAAACACCTACTAACATGAATCACCTCCTACATATATAACCTTTTGCCCAAACAATGAAACCCCTTTTTCATCACAATGTGAAGTTATCCAACCCTTGACCCAAGAACCACAAGACCTTCAAGCTTTTCTCCAAGATCAAGAAGGATTTCGAAAGACGCAAGGGCAATTCGTAGCTACCATAGCCGAAGCGGTGAACTGCTTGGTTCTTTTAAGCTCGTCCGATCAAGGCACCTCTCTTGGAGGATGTGAAGGAGAAATTGAAGAGCATAGAGAAGAGGAGAGCATGGAATGTCAAGTGGATGAAGAGGAGCTAAGGTATGAAGTGCAACAAGAGGAGCAAGGTGAGATAAGTGCACCGGAGGAGAGAAATGGAGAATTGAGGGAGATTGATCAAGATGAGGATTCCATCATTGATGATTTTCTGTCCTCCTTAGTCAATCCCTTTAATGATCCTAATGAGCCTCTTCTCATTGAGTTTGAGAAAGACATGGAGGTAGACTTCTCACAACCTCCTTGTTATGATGTGAGTGATGGGGAAGAGGATGAAGAGGTTGGTGAGGAAGGAGTTAACAACCAAGAGCACATTGAGTGGGTGGCAATTTCATCTAGGAGCTTCATTGGCCCCCATCAGTATGCTCTCTTGGACACGGACTACCAACTTAAAATCTTTCTTAGGTTGGTACATGGTGGAGTGAATCCAAGGTTCTTCAAGATAATCAATTCAAGAATTGGAGTTCAAGTAGGATGTCAAGCATAATTGGGTGATTCCCGGAGAGTGTTGAGGTGATATGGTGCACGAAATTGTGATTGTTCATTCCTTGGTAATAGCGCCAAAAACATATTACGCACGTTCATAATCTTAGTTCTTTGTCACAACTTCGCACAACTAACCAGCAAGTGAACTAGGTCGTCCAAGTAATAAACCTTACGTGAGTAAGGGTCGATTCCACGGAGATTGTCGGCTTGAAGCAAGCTATGGTCACCTTGTAAATCTCAGTCAGGCGGATTCAAATGGTTATAGAGTTTTAATAATTAAAAGATAAATAAAACGTAAAATAAAGATAGAGATACTTATGTAATTCATTGGTGAGAATTTCAGATAAGCATATGGAGATGCTTAGTTCCTTCTGAATCTCTACTTTCCTACTGCCTTCATCCAATCCTTCATACTCCTTTCCATGGCAAGTTGTATGTTGGACATCACCATTGTCAATGGCTACATCCCGTCCTCTCAGTGAAAATGGTCCAAATGCGCTGTCACCGCACGGCTAATCATCTGTCGGTTCTCGATCATGCTGGAATTGGATTCAGTAATCCTTTTGCGTCTGTCACTACGCCCAGCACTTGCGAGTTTGAAGCTCGTCACAGCCATCCCTTCCCAGATCCTACTCAGAATTTCACAGACAAGGTTTAGACTTTTTGGATCTCAAGAATGGCCGCCAAAAATTCTAGCCTATACCACGAAGACTCTGATCGTAGATCAGGAGGCTAAGAGATATGCATTCAAGCTTGTTTACATGTAGAACGGAAGTGTTTGTCAGGCACGCGTTCATGAGTGAGAATGATGATGAGCGTCACATAATCATCACATTCATCATGTTCTTTTGTGCAAATGAATATCTTAGAATAAGAATAAGCATGAATTGAATAGAAAAACAATAGTACTTTGCATTAATACTCGAGGAACAACAGAGCTCCACACCTTAATCTATGGTGTGTAGAAACTCCACCGTTGAAAATACATAAGAACAAGGTCTAGGTATGGCCAAATGGCCAGCCTCCCCAAATGGAATATGAATACGAAAATAGGGAAAAAGACCCCTAGTACAATAGTAAAAAGTTCTATTTATGCTAAACTAGTTACTAGGGTTACATAATTAAGTAAATGATGCAGAAATTCACTTCCGGGCCCACTTGATGTGTGCTTGGGCTGATCATTGAAGCTTTCATGTGTAGAGGTCTTCCTTGGAGTTGAACGCTAGTTTGTAACTTGTTTCTGGCGTTTAACTCTGCTTTGCAACTTGTTTCTGGCGTTTAACGCCAAAATAAGGCAGAAAGTTGGCGTTAAACGCCAGTTTGAGTCATCTAAACTTGGAAAAAGTATAGACTATTATATATTTCTGGAAAGCCCTGGATGTGTACTTTCCAACGCAATTGAGAGAGCGCCATTTGGACTCCTGTAACTCCAGAAAATCCACTTTGAGGGCAGGGAGGTCAGAATCCAACAGCATCTGCAGTCCTTCTTCAGCCTCTGAATCTGATTTTTGCTCAAGTCCCTCAATTTCAGCCAGAAATTACCTGAAATCACAGAAAAATACACAAACTCATAGTAAAGTACAGAAATATGATTTTTATTTAAAAACTAATAAAAATATATTAAAAACTAACTAAATCATACTAAATACTATGTAAAAACAATGTCAAAAAGCTTATAAATTATCCGCTCATCATGATACAAGGGTAAATTGAGAGCTTGTCCATCCGGCTTGGAGCATAGAGATCAACAAGAGGGAGAACGAGAAACTAGGACATGGGATCCCGGAGGAGCCTTAAAGTGCAAGCTTGGATGGAGGTTCAAGGAGGAGTGGAAACACAAGCCACCCTAACAAGAGTCTCCACAACAAGTCCAACTTAAGAACTGTAAACTAAAGTGCTAGGTGGGAGACACCCCATCATGGTAACATCTTTCTTACCCTTTTTCTTTGTTTATAGTCTTGGTTTTTTGTATTTTTGCTTGTCTTGGTTAGTTTAGGAGTAGTTTAATTGTGAGTTTAGTAGGTTAATTTTAGTATGGATCATGATTTTGTGATGTTTTGAATGTTTTGGGGTTGAATTTTGTTGAGCTAAGGTTTAATACCTTAGAATTTTGAAGAAATGTTTTGGAAAAAATAGGGCATGTGCGCACACACACCTTTGTGTGCACGCACAGGACAACAAAATTTCACCTTCTATGCATATGCACCCACCTGTGCGTACACACACAAGCCATTATGCTCCCTGTTCGCAGCGCCAGCACAGCGTGTGCGTGGGCGCTCCCCTGTTTTCCTATGCCTTGTGCGTACGCACCACCTTGTGCGTATGCACGCATCCCCTTATTCACACCCTTTGTGCGAGTACACAGAGCTGTGTGCACACACACATACATACACTCCCCCTGTTGCGAGCGTTGGCACAGCCTGTGTGTATGAAACCCTTTTCTTTTCACTCTTGTCTGCGCGCAAGGACCTGTGTGCGTATACACATATGATCCTTACCAGAAAAAAAAAGAGTGTTCTGTGCGTGCACACAGACTTGTGCGTGCACACACCTCTTGATTCCCCTTCTGTCCGAAGCAGTCGCACACTTTGTGCGAGCGCACAGGTTCCCTTTTTAACTAAGTGTGCATACGCACACACACACCTGTGCATACGTACAGGTGCTGTTTTGGGCAATATTTTCATTGCACTTTGAATTAAGCCCTAACGCACTTTCCGCCCCCTCCATCCATCTCTTCTCTCCCTTTTACGTTATTTTCTACTTGTTTTACTTAATTTTCATTGCATCGCATTTCTGTTTTAGTAATTATATTAGTTTTAGTTTAAGTGTTTGTGATTAAATAAGTTGTAAGTGTTTGCTTGTTGATTGATTGGGTTGCTTGTTGATTGAATTTCATCAATGCACTTATACCTTGCCTTAAATTACTATCACCTAATTGGATTTGCACATGTACATTTTGCGCATATTAGGTGCAAATTTTTATAAGTGCACATGGAATTTAGTTTATTGAATTGAGTTGCCTGTTTATCATTGATTTTAAATTAATATAATCACATCACAAGGTCCTTGTTTCTTGTTAATGCTTTGCATTTGATTGATTTGACTTGGCTTAATGCTTATCAAGTTTGTCACCTTTTTGTAACAAACATCTTAACCATGTGATTATTTGATTTTTTCTAAGGATGAATAAGTAATTTTCTTTTCATCATTGCATTGGTTATTGTTTGTTGTGCTATTTTATATCAATTTTGCTCTTTCACTTGCACACCTTCAATATCCAATATTTCCTAAATTTAATTCACTCTTGTTGCAATTGCCTAAGCTTGCTTGTGTTTAATTGATGCTCATCTCTTAGTTGCATCTTAGACACATTTAATTGAGGAACTTATTATTAATTTTTGATTGTGTGGATGCCATTTTATCCGGCCGCTGTGTGTATTCTAACCACGCGTATAATTGGAAAACACACATGGATCATCTTTTCATCATACCACACTTCTATGCAAACTTCCTCAATCAAATGCTTATGTACTTCTTCCTTTGCCTTTTTTGTGCTACTTACCCTATGATTCCTGATTATACTTTATTCCTTCTTTTTGAGGATGAGACATAAAGACAAGGAGTCGGTAGAGGAGGAGGACACCGACGATGAAGACGCCGAGAATGCATTGGACTTGGCGAATTCCACACAACCCAAGCCCCCGCATCCGCCAGCGGAAGCTGGAGGAACTTAGAGACATTCCCCGCGGATCGTGTTCATGCACGGAGGACCATGCAATCGCTTAAGTGTGGGGGAGGATTCACCATTTTTGGGGCGTAAACTTTCTTTTCCGAACACTTTGCACTTTATTTTTTGTTTCTTTCTATTATGTTTCTTGTAGATTGATGAGCGGATATTTTATACGCTTTTTGGGGATAATTTCATATAGTTTTGAGTATGTTTTAGTTAGTTTTTAGTTTATTTCCAGTAGTTTTTAGGAAAAATTCATGTTTCTGGACTTTACTATGAGTTGTGTGTTTTTCTGTAATTTCAGGTATTTTTCTGGAAACAATTGACGGATTATTTTGTTGCTTAGATTAGGAAAAATCTTCTCTTTTTTTTTTAGTTTAGAGTCTTTTATTATTTATCCCTTGTTAAAACACTTTAAATTTATAGCTCAGTTAATTAGAACGTGGTGTTTATGTTCATAGTAATTGGCTATCATATTTTTAAAAAAACCTTTTTCAAAAATAATTTTTCTATTAATAAGGTCCCATAACTCATTTGGCTA
>NC_029792.2:75198137-75220273 GCF_000816755.2 Arachis ipaensis
ATCACTCTGAGCTTCAATGGATAAAGTGAGATGCCAAAACTGTTCAGAAGCAAAAAGCTACTAGTCCCGCTCATCTAATTAGAATCTGAGCTTCATTCAAAAACTCTGAGATATTATTGCTTCTCAACCTATTAGTCTTCTATTTTATTTGTCTCATTGCTTGAGGACAAGCAACAGTTTAAGTTTGGTGTTGTGATGAGCGGATATTTTATACGCTTTTTGGGGATAATTTCATATTGGACGACCCAGTGCACTTGCTGGTTAGTGGTACGAGTTGTGAAAAGTGTGATTCGCAATTCGTGCTACCATAGATATTTAGAGTGCTTTTGATTGTTGCATTGCACTTTCTTCTAGTATATATATATATATATACATCTTAGTTCATCCATAGTCATTGCATTATGTATTTTTGCATGGTATATATTTTATAGATAGAAGTTGTGATTGGATGATGTGAATAGCATAATGCCTAGTTTAACTTTGTCCTAATTGTTCATGTTAATTTTCAGTTGTTGAAAATTAGGAAAAGAACTAGAAAATTTGAAAAATGTGCATCCATCACATCATAGATACATATAGGAAATAATTTTGGTGAAAAACAACAAAAATTTCCAAGATTTTTGTTTTAGGGCATTCTGAATTGATTTGGAAAATTGCTTTTAAACTTGCTAGAATGATTTTTATGGAACATAGAAGAGAGATAGAACAAAATACTTTGTGAGTCTTTGAGCTTTAATGAGTGGTTACACATGATAACCACAATTTTTGTTCATCGTGTGCTATATCTCTTCTATGATTGTGATCTTGGTTTTGCTTGATTCTTTATTTCCGATGTTTGATGTATTGAATGCATTTAGCATGATAGAGGCCATTTTTGAATTAAACTCACTCACCTATATGGACTTACCCTTGCATCTACCTTTGTTAACCCCTTTTGAGCTTTTAATCCTCTTTATTCTAATTGTTAGCACATCACAACCCTAAGCGAAAAACCATGAATAACCTTGAATTGCATCCTTGATTAGCTTAGGTTATGGTGTGTGTTTCATTTAAGTGTGGGGGAAATCTTTGGAAAACATTGGTAGTGAATGAAAATGTTTGCTTTGGGTATTTATTGAAAAATTGGAAAAATGGGTGCACATTCATGTATCAATTTTCTTTAACCATATGCATTTGTCATAGAAAAAGAAAAAGAGATAGAAAAAAAATAAAATGAAAAAAAATATAGTAATAAGATGGGACAAAAGTTATCCCAAAGAAAAAAAAATGAACAAGAATTGCATATGTGTTTTGAATAGAAACTAAGGCATGAATGTGTGTGAAAAGAAGTAATGGGTGGCTAGAATGCATTTTTGTGATTTGATTGATATAGATTGAGTTGGAAACTTAAACTCATAAAAGATTCAATCTCTTAATCCACTTAGCTATATATTCATCTTACCCTTACCCCAACCCCATTACAACCTTCTAAAGACCTCATGATACATGCATACATGCATCAAATACTTGTTGATTGTTAGATGAAAACCAATTCCTTGAAAGCATGATTAGAGGAGACTTGAGTGATTAAAACCCTAAGCACCGAGTGATGAGAGTGTATACATATCTAGTGAGGGTTCGATAACTCAATTCTATGTCTCCACACCTCTTATCACGTATTCTTGCAAGTTACTTCATTTTGATGAGTTGAATCAATTCGTTAGACCTGGATTGCATCGGATTTTTTCTTTGCTTAAGCCCTATGTGCTCATCTACTTGCTTGGAGATTTGATTGTTTGTCTTCACCAAATCAATAGGAACTATAGATAGATAGATATATATAGATAGTATGTAGCATAGTTTCCTGCATGTACATAGTTGCATTGAATAAGTTGCTTACCCTTTTACCCTTCTCCTTTGATTGTGATTAGCATGAGGACATGCTATTGTTTAAGTGTGGGAGAATTGATGAATTCATATTTGACGATATATTTTGGTTTGATTTAAGTGGATTTCATCATATAAACCCAAATTTATTCATGTAAATAGCATACTTTTGTGTTTTCTCTCTAGATTGTGCCTAAATATGAAAACATGCATTTTTTGTGCTTAAATTAGTGAATTTAATCCCACTTTTATGCCATTCGATGCCATGACATGTTTGTTGAGTGATTTTAGGTCCTAGAGGCAAGTTTGGCAAGGCAAAAGTGGAAGGAAACATGTACAAAGGGAGAAAACATGAAGAAAACAAAAGAGAAGCACACAGTCATATGTGCGTATGCACAACTCCCTGTGCGTACGCACACATCTGTGCATACGCACAGGTACCAGTACGTGACTTCATTGAAATGTCACGCGACTCACGTTTGGAGAGGCTTTTTGGCCCATTTCTGATAGCTTGGACGCATATTTAAAGGGGGAAGCAACACCATATCACACCATTACATACCATACTTCATAGAATACATTTTAGGAGTAGTTATAGGGTAGTTTAGGTTAGTTTTCTCTCAAATTTCCTTAGGGTTCTTAGTTAGGGTTTGTAGCATTTTATACTTCAAGTTTGATTTGGGATTATAGCAATTTTATTATAAGTATTTCTTTAATTTCTCTTCTATTATACTACTTGTTCTACACTTTCTTATGTTTTACTTTGCTTTGTCAAAATATATATATATATATATATATGATTTTGCAATTTTGAGTTTGAGTTAATGAATTTGATGTTTGATGCTTATTATATGTTTGTTTGAGTTGCTTTTATTGATTTTGATCATTTGTGGTTCATAGTTTTCATCATTTTTCTAATTTTGACATGTTTTATGATTATACCCACTATGTGTTTGATGAAATGTCAATTTTGATTATGGAGTAATTTTCACCCCTTGGATTGGAGAAAATGAGTATATGGATTACTAGAGTTATAATGTCCAACATTTAGTGATAATTCTTGGGTTGTTAGTTGTTATTGTTTTCCCTAACTCTAGCTTTTTACTAAGGTAATTAGTAAGTTAGCTAGGATTTGTGGATTAATAACAATTATGCTTACCTGACCTACCCTTCGATGTTAAGGGTTAACTAAGTGAGATTAATCCATCATAATTATCATAGTTGTGGTTATGGCAAGGAAGGGACTCCATAACTCATCCCAAGTCAAGGTTTCATTTATGTTTTGAGCCACTTTTCCATCAATTTTGAGTCTTACTTGTTTATACTACATACATAATTCTTTAATTCCCTCATTATTTTATTAATTACAATTTTGTCTTGTTCTTTTATCTCTTTATTTGTTTATTTCAATCATTGAGAAATCCCTTTGCTCTCACAACCAAAATTGTGCGCTCTAAGGCATTAGTTCCTAGGGAAGACGACCTGAGGTTTGATTACTCTCGGTTAATTATTTTTATTGAAAATTAAACTTTGATTGAGCATTACTTGTTGGTTGAGAACTATACTTGCAACGAGGTTATTTCTCTTTTACCGAGAAGGGATTCTTAGCCGACAATTTTGCTAACATCATCCATCAACATAAAAAAAACTAATCATTTAATGCATTTAACCATTCAACTTATCCTATAATGCTCTAGCCTAAGTTTTCACAAAACCTTATATATTAAATGCGCGAAACCTAAACCATACCTTGGCCGATCACTATATTTAGTCCAAGGCAGCCACACTAGTCATAACCACAGCCACTCAAGCTTGAGAAACCAACCAAAATCTTAGCTCCAATCACCACCAAGCTTCCAAATGCCCACAATTCAATTCCAATGCACATATATATATACTTAATTCACACCTAATACACACATATATATTCCAAATTTAGGTTTCATATAATAAAATAAAAAAATTGACTAAGGTTTAGGTGATCCTTACCGTACCCACATGCATAGCAACTTAAACCCAATGAGCTCTGCAAGCTAAATCGGACCTAGAACACCGAATTTGGCAAAATCTCATTACAAAGCTCAATTTCAAGAATCAAAAAGGGGGTAGATATTTTGAAATGAAATTGGGGCTTACCTCAGTGAAATTGATCTGACAGAAATGTAGAGCTCGACGCGCTAGATGCGTGGCCGCAAACGGTGCGGCGATCGGAGCCCAAACGGGGAAGTTATGGTGGATTAAAGGGTTGATGAGGGTTTGGGTGAGTTCTCCTCTCCCCAAATCTGTTTGGTGATGTTGTTGCTGAATGGGGGAGAAGGAGCTTCTGCCCCTTTTAAGTTATGGGACCGGTTGGACCCACGAGCCCCATTTTGGGCTCGGTTCAACCGGTTCGGTCCATCACGTCCAATTTTGGGCAAATTTTTCGAAATTGGTATCAAAATTCTCGTTTTGAAGAGCTCTATCCTATTTTGATATTAGTTTTACATTTTTAATATTCCGAATTAAAATTCAATTTATTGACTAATTATTTACTAATTTTAGCGGGGTTTACATCCTACCCACCTAATTAAGAATGTTGTCTTCAAAATTCAAAGTGAATTACCTGAAAAGGGGTGTAGGTAGTCTTTCCGCATCTCTGACTCAAGCTCCCAGGTATGCTCCTCAATACCAGCTTGACTCTAAGCTACCTTCACCAAAGAAACCTCTTTCCCGCGTGACGCTTGACGCGTAAATCGCTTGAGATTTGTAGCTCACTTAGGCATAAAGTCCCAAACTCTTCTCTGATTCCCAGTTTTAACACTTGGAATGCTTTCAAAAATTCTTCCTCTCGTAGCATCATCCAAGCAGCACATAGAGATTTCCTACTCAAGGCATCTGCCACCATATTCGCCTTTCCCGGATGGTAGTTCAACTCGAAGTCATAATCCTTCAGAAGTTCCATCCACCTCCTCTACCGCATATTCAACTCTTTTTGTTCAAAGAGGTACTTTAAGCTCTTATGGTCCGAGAAAACTTGAAATTTCACACCATAGAGATAATGCCTCCAAATCTTCAAAGCGAAAACAATGGCAATAAGCTCCAAATCATGAGTTGGATAGTTTCTTTCATGCGGCCTTAACTGACGTGAGGCATTAGCTACAACTTTATGATGCTGCATCAACACGCATCGTAAACCTTTTAGGGATGCATCACAGTATACTTCAAATGGTTCTCTTGGCTCAGGCAGCACCAACACGGGTGCGATAGTCAATCTCTACTTTAATGCAAGGAAACTCTCCTCGCACTCAAGAGTCCACACAAAAGGAATGTCCTTCCTAGTCAGCTTGGTCAAAGGCAAAGCGAGCTGTGAAAACCTTTTAATGAACCTCCGATAATAGCCCGCCAAACCTAGGAAACTCCTGATCTCCGTCACTAAAGTTGGTCGCTACCAATTCATCACTACTTCAACCTTAGCAGGATCTACTGCTATTCCCTTCTTACTTACCACATGGCCAAGAAATTTCACTTCAGACTTCCAGAACTCACACTTGGATAGCTTCGTATACAACTTCCTATCCTTCAAGATTTGCAACACCGTCCGTAAGTGATCTGCATGCTCACTCTCTGTCTTAGAGTAGATAAGTATGTCATCGATAAACACAACAACAAACTTATCCAGATATGGATGGAAAATCCTATTCATGTAATCCATGAATATCGCTGGAGCATTAGTCATTCCGAAGGACATCATTGTGTATTCATAGTGACCATAGCGCGTCCTAAAGTCAGTTTTGGGAATATCCTCATCTCTGACCCTTATCTGATAGTAACCAAATCCTAGATCAATCTTAGAGTACATATCGGCTCCCTGTAACTGGTCCATCAGGTCATCAATCATTGGCAACGGGTATTTAATCTTCACAGTAATCTTATTCAGCTGCTGGTAATCAACACATAAACCCATACTCCCATCTTTCTTCTTCACCAGTAACACTGGCGCACCCCACGGAGAAACACTTGGTCGGATAAAGTTCTTACCCAACAGATCTTCTAGCTGAGATTTCAACTCGGCCATTTCTAGAGGTGACATCCTATAAGGAGCACTTGAGATTGGTCTGGCTCCAGGCACTAACTCGATAGCAAACTCAACCTCTCGGTTAGGCAGAAATTCATCAATGTCATCAGGAAACACCTCCGGAAACTCACACACAATCGAAATTTGCTCCAAGCTTTGATCATCATCCGAAACACCCGCAGTTAACAACAAAATACCCCGACATTCGGCCCCAGAATAAGTCACCATCATAGAATTCAAGTAGTAGTTATTCACCACCACCGGCCCTTCTGTGTCTTCTGGTATAAAACACACTATTTTTGCAAAACAATCGAGTAGAACATGGTTCTTGGATAACCAGTCCAACCCCCAAATGAGATTAAGACCAGTCATTCGCAGACAAATTAAGTCATGCACGAATTCACATTGTTATTTTCGAAATGGAGCTTGTGGGCACCCTAACCTAGTCACCATAGCCTCGTGGGTAGCATTATACACCTTTAAATCATACGCCGGGATTACTATTTTCAATCCTAACTCATCAGCCTTCTCAAATGAAATAAATGAATGTGTAGCTCCAGAATCAAATAAGGCATTTAAAGTTTTACCGGCCATCTCTCAATTACCTCTAATTAGTGTCTCTGACCCCTCAGCCCGTACTGCAGAAGTAGTGTATACCCTTCCTGGCTGCTGCACTCTGCCGGTCTCATACCTCTTCTTCTCTGGGCAGTTATTAGCCAAGTGTCTAGGCTGTCGATAGGAATAACATACTCCAGTCCCAAACCTACACGGCCATGAATGGTACTTCCCGCATCTATGACAACTCAAGTCCTGTTATGGCTGCTTCCCCTGTCTTCTTCCCTGATTAGCATTGGCATTTGGCCTCCTGAAGTTGCCTTGCCCCTGGTTATTCTGAGGGACAAAGTTCAGAGAACACCCGGATCTCACACATTCCTCAGCCAACTTGCTCTCATTCACAAGTTCAGAGAACACCCGGATCTCCATAGGTGCTACGAAGCTCTGAATATTGCTCCAGAAACCTCCCTCATACTTGATACATTTCCACTCAACAAAGTCCTCAGGAGCTCCTTGACAAATGCGTGAAAAATGGCACAGTTCCTCAAATCTGCTAGTGTACTCAGTAATGATCATCTGGCCGTATTTCAACTAAAGCAGTTCATGTTCCTTGGCATTTCTAACTGAGCTGGGAAAGTATTTCTTATAGAATTCTTCTCGGAACAGCTCCCAAGAGATTACAACCCCATCAGGCTGCAGAATACGCCTCATGCCCTGCCACCAATGCTGAGCCTCTCCTTGCAACTGGTAAGTTCTAAACTCAACCCACTGTTCTTCAGGAACCTGCTAAGCCTATAATGCTCGCTCAATGGCTTGGATCCAATTATCTGCATCCGTAGGGTTCGAAGTTCCTCTAAAGGTCGGAGGATGAACCTTCAGGAAGGAGGAAAACGTCATAAGACCATTATCGCCGTTATTGCCATTATTTCCATTATTTATTTGATTTCTCAAGGCTTTGGCTGTCGCTTGCATCGCTGTGGCCATATCATTAAAGCAGCCATGAAATGTACAGGGTTAGGAGTATTCACTGTCACTTCAGGCATAGCATTACCTAGTCTGCCTCTACCTCGCCTGCGTCCGCGAGTCGACATCTGGTCCCTATACACACCAAACAAGTGATATCAAGTTGATCAGTCTCAATATTGCAAGTCTAGTGCTTTAAGTCCCAAATGCATGCTCATGAACGTTTATGCCACATATATCAGTTAGATATCCTAATAGCACATAGACACACACACAGAGAATGCACAGAAGCATAATCAATCTGTCCTCAGGCTCTATATGAACGAATTGCTATGATACCATAATGTAAGACCCTACTACACAGAATTTTACGTTTAAGTCATAAAATGAAGGTAGTGTGGTGTTATAGACCTCTAATCATAAAATATTTACATATAGTAGTGGAAGGAGATAATATACTAGGAGCCTTGAAAAATGGGTAAAACAAAATCACAAAATAAAAAGTGCAACACTCAAGAAATAGAATTACTTGCGTGATAAGAATCCTAAAGGTTGGAGATAAGAATAAGCGAAAGAGTAACCAGAGCGCTAAGAATACAATGAAACTAGCTCCTGAATCAGCCTGTGAAGCTAAGGCTGACCGGAGAATATTTACATATATATATAAGTATCCCAAATACCCAAAATACAGAAACAAGTCCCTAACTCTCCGGTAACCGCTAAGAGGAACAAAATAATGAATTTTCTTAGAGAGCAAGCTAGTACATATATACATACATGTATAAACTGAAAACCCAAAATAACCCAGGGACTACTCCGCTTCAGGAAAATCCAGATGCCTAGCGAGGAGCCTCTCGACCTGCATCTGAAAACAACAAGTATGGGGTGAGAACCGGAGGTTCTCAGCATGGTAAAGGTGCCATGCGTATAATAAATAAGGTCCTGGGAATTCCAAAGGCAATCCTAGAACTCCATCATACAATTATAAAACTTAATTTCTAAGCAGAAGCCATAAAAAGGGGTAGGTGATCTAAGCACCCTAAACTTACTCACTTTTAAACCTAACATAAACACTAAACCATTCCACCCTTCCTCCGATCCTCCATCATCCATGAATCAGCAGAGACAAACAAACAAATAGTTTCACGCACAAATAGGAAATAGGTAGTAAAAATAGCAAATATAGTAGTTAGCAGGGTATATATTCAGTGCAATCCCAAATAATGCATAGCAGACAAAACAAATAAATGCACATGATGCATGCCTGTCCTATGGCTGATGAGGCTCATCTGTCGGTTATCCAGCCAACCCAACAAGTCCGAAAACCTTAGACTGTCCCTCGTCGCACATCCCCATGAGTCTATGCATAGATTTCACATTCATTCATCATTTAATCATTCATTCATATATTACTCAATGGGGGATATCCATACCCGGGAATTTATACGTGTCCGGTCACCCTTACGACGTAAGGTCAACAGAGTATCGAGATTCAACCTGGAACAAGTGGTGGCAAGCCACGGTTCTGTACCCAGGGAAACTCGTATCTCCGATATCATCATTTCATAAGCCATTCAATATTCATAATCATTATGTAATCATTCATCAAAGCCATGGCATTATAACTTCATTTAATATCCATCTCTTTTTCTTGTAAATCCTCATGTTTTCCCTTTTCTTCTTTCTCAAGTTACCTTATTTTCCTAACTTCAACTAGTTACTAGACTTAGTACTATACATTACGTCTAAAAGGATGAAAATGGAGGTTTAGAAGTCAAAAATTTGGTTTAAAACACAAAAATCCAGTTTTGTAGGAAACAGGGGCCATACGTACATGTGGTAATATGAAAAGGTAGCATGCGCGCGGATTCTCTTACCATGCGTACGCGTAAGTGAGAATATCGTGTCATGCGTACGCGTGGGTCATGGTACGTATGGACATGTATGTTGGCTCATCGCGCGCACGAATAGGCTACTCGCACATGCGCAGTTTAAAATTTCCATGCCACGCGTACGTGTGGGCCACGCGTACGTGTGGATGTACGTTTTTCCAAAAAATAACAGATTGCCCAGAAAAGCTACAAAACCTGAAGTTTATCACCTGCATAACGCACTTTTTACACCAAACTTCCATTGTCCATAACTTTCTCTACAAAATTCTGTTTTCACAATTTATATCGTTCAAAATCTTGTAAAACCATCTTTTATTTGAAACAAACCGCATTTCCATCCAAAATTTGAGGAACAAGTTATGGACTACCAAAGTTCATCAAAAACCACTTTTTACTAAATTACACCCGAACCTCATTTTACCAAAACCACATTTCCTTTTCAAAACCCATTCTCATTCAGCTCAACATGCCATAATCATCAATACAACTTACCCTTCACTATCACACAACCATTCTAGCAACCTTAGCTCAATCATATCACATTTTCCTAACTTTACACATTTTACTCACAATTAACATATTATTCCAATTCCACATATTATCATCATCATAAAATTCTTCAATCATTATCACAACATTATTCATCATAACAATACCAACCAATCCAAAATAAACACCATTCACTAACTCAACCATATCATTACTTTGCCATAATCATAAACCCATCATTCATCATCATCATACTAGAATATGTATATGTACACATTCAATAATAACCAAATCTCAAGAAACATCATAAACTAACCATATTCCTCAACACGAACTCAACATCCACTTATCCATCAACATAAAAAAAACTAATCATTTAATGCATTTAACCATTTCAACTTATCCTATAATGCTCTAGCCTAAGTTTTCACAAAACCTTATATATTAAACGCGCGAAACCTAAACCATACCTTAACCGATCACTATATTTAGTCCAAGGCAGCCACACTAGTCACAACCACAGCCCCTCAAGCTTGAGAAACCAACCAAAATCTTAGCTCCAATCACCACCAAGCTTCCAAATGCCCACAATTCAATTCCAATGCACATATATATACTTAATTCACACACACACACACACACACACACACAGATATATATATATATATAAAACCATACCTTAACCGATCACTATATTTAGTCCAAGGCAGCCACACTAGTCACAACCACAGCCACTCAAGCTTGAGAAACCAACCAAAATCTTAGCTCCAATCACCACCAAGCTTCCAAATGCCCACAATTCAATTCCAATGCACATATATATATACTTAATTCACACCTAATACACACATATATATTCCAAATTCAGGTTTCATATAAT
The DNA here is from genome assembly GCF_000816755.2 of Arachis ipaensis. Lineage (NCBI taxonomy): Eukaryota > Viridiplantae > Streptophyta > Magnoliopsida > Fabales > Fabaceae > Arachis > Arachis ipaensis. Next base: position 75,208,837 of record NC_029792.2, read on the forward strand.
AAAATAAAAAAATTGACTAAGGTTTAGGTGATCCTTACCGTACCCACACGCATAGCAACTTAAACCCAATGAGCTCCGCAAGCTAAATCGGACCTAGAACATCGAATTTGGCAAAACTCATTAGAAAGCTCAATTTAAAAATAAAAAAGGAGGTAGAGATTCTGAAATGAAATTGGGGCTTACCAGTGAAATTGATCCGACAGAAATGTAGAGCTCGACGCGCTGGACGCGTGCCCGCAAACGGTGCGGCGATCAAAGCTCAAACGGGGAAGTTATGGTGGATTAAAGGGTTGATGAGGGTTTGGGTGAGTTCTCCTCTCCCCAAATCTGTTCGGTGATGTTGTTGCTGAATGGGGGAGAAGGAGCTTCTGCCCCTTTTAAGTTATGGGTCCGGTTGGACCAACGGGCACGGTTTTGGACCCGGTTCAACCAGTTCGGTCCATCCGGTCCAATTTTGGGTCAAATTTTTCGAAATTGGTATCAAATTTCTCATTTTGAAGAGCTCTATTCTATTTTGATATTAGTTTTACATTTTTAATCCTCCTAACTAAAATTCAATTTATTGACTAATTATTTACTGATTTTAGCGGGGTTTATGGCATCGACTTCTAGCATTTTTGAAACGAATCATGTAATGATCGATAGTCTCATTATCTTCACGTTTCAAAGCCACTAAATTAGTAACTGTCACATTCAGTTCCCCCCGATAGAATTGGGCATGAAAAGTGTTCTCTAACTGAGCCCATGTTGTTATCGAATTTGGTCTGAGATTTGAAAATCAAGTAAAAGTATTCTTTGTTATTGATGAAGGAAAAAATTCATTTTAAAATTTTCATCATTAGCCAAATTTTCAATCTTGACCAAATATCGAGCAACATGTTCAGCAGTAGACTTCCCAACTTCTCCAGCAAACTTTGTAACTATCATGGGGTTTTTCACCCGTCTTGGCACTTCAGCCATTTGAATATTATGAGGAAAGGCTGACATAAAATGGGGTTGATTCACAAATTCTATATTTAACCTGACTCGATTGAGGACATCTTCCACAATTCTTGTGACCTGATAATGCTCACCAACTTGGTTAGCACGTAATCGAGCCAATACGTCATAAGCATTTTGACCACGAGGAATTAACTGAGGATTTTCTCTTCTGCTAAGATCATTTTCATTTTAAAACAAATTATCAAAATCCTCGTTAGTCCCCCTTGCATTCTGCCTTTCTTCTTCCTCATAATCCACAATTCGAGCAATCCGTTTGACCTGCCTTGCAAGACAATCGAACCTCGTCTCGTGATCAGCCATCAGAGGGCCAAAGCCACTTAATGGTAGCGTATAACCTGGAGGAAGGCCATAAGGAGGCCAACCATCAATTGCTTGAGTTTGAGTTGGTGTTGGATTACCACGTGGACGAGTATTACGCCCATTATTCCCGGCCTGAACATTGGTAACCGCCACACTTTCACTTACTACCACACCTTCCAGACATGAACCAACATCCGAATTTTGTGCAACTACTAGTGCACTGTCATTTGTGGATGAATCACCATTAACATTCGAAATATCATCTACTATAAGTATAATCCTTCCACTTCTTAATTGCATACACTGTGACCACACCAAAATCATTTGACACACTTAAATTTTAAAATTGTCCCACCGGGTATGCCAATTTGTTTTGTCGATTTTTAGCAAATCGATGGTGGTTCGATATCTAATGGTCTGGGAGCGAAAATGTAAAATTCGGTCAAACCGTAATCAATTAAATAATAAATTAAATATGGGCGAATAAGATTAGAAAATTTATCAATCGGAATTTGAGGATTTAAATATGATATTTTGTCTTAGTGGATTTTTCTAAGACGGAAAACATAGTTTTTAGCGTAAAAACGCAAATAAAAAATTTGACCGGCAGTATCGGCTGAGATATGTCTGGTACTGCGGTTGAGAATATTAATTATGAGTGAAGAGGGTTAAGAAATTAGAACTTATGATTTGGGAAAGTAAAAATATTTAAAATGCAAATTAAAACACCAATCTTAAAGGTTTTGGCCCAAAATTGGGTCAACGGGCTAAACCAAGTGAACTGAGCCCAAGTGGGCCCAAAACCTAACATATATATAGCCTTATTAAGGCCATTCAGCAGCCATAACTCCCCGATTTGTGAGAGAGATCCAAAAATAGAGAGGAGAGGGAAGAAGAGAAAACCCTAGCCTCCTTGAAACTTCAAACCACCATAACTTTCTCTCCGAAGCTTCGATTAATGAGCTGTTTGCGGCCATGCATTGCCCTTGATGAGCTCTTCAAGTCTATATAGGTATTGTGGTGAGTCGTTTACTCTCCTCTGCCTAGTTTTCTCTTTCCCCTTTAAATTTGAATTTGGTTATGGGTGTTGAGTAATTTATTATTTTGGTTGTTTAGGGGTACTCTAGTATGAGCCATTAGTGAATTCCATCAACCAATTTCATGGGTTAAGGTAAGGAACCCTCTAACCCTTGTAATTTATGACATTTTGTGAGCCCTAGGTTGATGTATGTATGTAATGTGTGTATTAGAGTATTGGGTACACTTTTGGAACTTCAATCTTGCTTGTGAAAGTGATTGGTGGAGCTTGGAGCTGAGTCTTGGTGGATACTCCCAAGTGAGAGCTTAAATTTGACTTCTAAGAGATACGATTTAAGTTTCATTTCCATGTGGTGTGATATGAATTTCTAGGCTAGATGTCCCTAGGATTAGGTTTGGATTGTGTGTCTTGATTTGAATTGATGTGTATAGATATTATGATGTGGAAATTAATGATTTAGAATGAGTTTTGTGTGAATGGGTATGTTTGGTATGTTGTGGAATTGAGGAATTGGATAATGATGATATGTTGATGAATTTCTTATGTTAAATTGAATGGATGTTGGGCTTGAGGCTGTAAACTTTGGGCCGGAGGCCGGAAGAGGTAAGGAAGTTGAGTTGATGTGTGTATTATGTGAATAATTGGGTTTTGAAATATGTGAATAATTGGGTTTTGAAATGGGTAAGGAAGAGGTGAGGAATTGAGGTGTGGAATTTGATAGTTTTGGGTGAAATTGTGTAGATGAGGTAGGTTTGGATTTGTTTGAGTGTAAATATGTGAATGTGGTTGGGTTTGTGGTCAATTTGATTAGTGAAAGTGAATTTGGCTTGTGAACCTTGGAAAAATTAGTGATTTCTATTTTTAGGTAAAAACTAATTTTTGACGAACTTCGGCAGTCTGTAACTCGGTCTTCGGAGTTGGAAATTCTTCAAAATTGGATTTTTATGAAAGTTCATTTAACGATCTTTCCAACGGTTCAAGAATGGTTGAAGAAGGAATTTTGTAGAAAACGTTATGAAGCTTTGAAATTGGGGTCAAAAACTGATTTTTAACACATAGAAGCTTTTACCTTTTTTGCAAGACTTGCGTACGCGAGGATGCCACGCGACGCGAGAGTGCTTAAATCAAAGCCTTACGTACGCGAATGGTGGTACGCGACACAAGCAAACATTTCTGTCTTCACCACTCGCGTACGCGACCAAATCTCGCGTACGCGACACCCCCAATTTTAATTGCTAACGTATGCGAGCTACCTGCATGCGTACGCGAACTCCACAAATTTTTGAAAAGTGTATTTTTATGTATTTCAACTATTCTTCTAGCCTCCCAAACCCTTATAAACGTTGATAAGATTATAGAGCCGGTAAAATTAGGTATAAAGGAGCTAAGAACAAGACATAAAGAGTGCATTAATGAATTGAAGTGAAAGGGAACTAAGTGTGGTTTGAACTATTGATGAACATACTAAGTGTGGGTTGAAATTATGATGAGAATGGCATAAGTGGAGATTCTGATGAGATGAGGTTTGAGAAGTGTGACGGGCACTATATCACGGGATGAATAGAAGAGTCAAGGTTGAGAACTTCTCCTAGTTATTATGGTTATAAATAAAGAGATACAGGTTTAAAGCCTACGAGGTGTACAGGGCACTCACCCTGCGAGATGAATAATGAGTCTAAGAAGAGATACAGGTCTAAAGCTTGCTAGGTGTACAGAGCACTTAACTCTGCGAGGTGTGTAAGGCACTCAACCCTACGAGATTTTTCCCTCTGTCTACGAGGTGCACAGGGCACTAACCCTGTGAGATATACAGATTATTAACTTTGCGAGGTGTACAGGGAACACCCCTACAAGGCTATGCTATATAGCGAGTAGACAGTAGAGAGGACTATGTTCGAGTTAGCTACCGGACACGTCGAGTTGGCTGTATAATCGACAGATGATATCATCAGCCATAGGGCAGGCATACATCATTCGCATATGATTGATTTGTTTGGGTTTGCTTATTTGTATTCTGGTTTTCCTAATTGAATATGCCATACTATGTGATTATTTACTAATTGCCTTACTTGAATCCACTTGTGTATTATTTGTCTGCATTGCTTGTGTTTGTACAACTGAGAGGTCCTTCATGCTGGTGTCGTTGACGCTGAGGGTTGTCCTTGTTGAAGTGAAATGATGAGATGATTGATTAATAATGATGAATATTAAATAAGATGATTTGAGCTCCCTGGGTAGACGCAGTGAAGTGATTTCACTTGCTCCAGGTGAAGATATGAGGTATTGATATAGAATTGCTGAGACAAGATAGCTGGTGATGGTTCTGTTTATGATTCTGGTCCATTATATTGAAGAGTTAGAAGGTTGGGGAGGATGAGAAAGCTGAATTAGATCTAGTATTCCCTTATGACAGTTGCCTATTTATGGGCTAGTGAGAACATAAGATGAATATTTGATGGAAGGAAGTTTAGGATGCTTAGTGAATTTTTATTATAGTGCATTATATTTATTTGACACTTTTACTGTACTGGGAACCCATGGGTCGGGGGTTCTCATTCTGTATATATCTCTTGTTTTTCAGATGAAAGTCCAGGGGCTCAGCAGTGAGCTCTGGTTCATTTGAGAGATGGCGAAGACCTTCGTATTCTCTGATTTACATTTTGTTTAGAATCTCTCCCCTTTTATTTTGAAAAACTTATATTTTGTCTTAATCTCTTTTGGAACTTGCCTATAGAGGCCTTATGTATATTTTGGGAGAGATAGGACTTAATGTTGTCAAACTGCTTTTATTCTGTAATCTAGTCAGCCTAAACTTCGCGGGTCAGACTAGAGACTATTTATTGATATTATATATATCTATATTTTGTTTTATCTTATTCTTTCCTACGGCTTTATCTTTATATTGTTTCAGCTCACGCTTTATCTTCATTTTATTGGTGATACGTGAGTGTTACGACTTCGAGATTTTATTTTTACTCTCTTCAGGCTTCTTGATTTATACTCCTTTCAATTTTACCTATATCTATGTATTAAAAATCCACCTTGAGGGTCGTACCACCTTATTATCATTGACTTATGACTCGAGCATAAGGATTTGAATATTAGGGTGTTACAGAAACTTACTCCTCTTTGCGAGTACCAATTTTTCAAAGCGTATCAAAAACCTTTCGATTGGACAAAAATTTAAGGAAATCTGAAAATAATAAATAAAGACTTTGAAAATAAATTAACTGAATTTGAAATGAGTTGCATTGAATTTGAACAAAACAATAAAATGCCTTCGATCGGATCAAAGGACTTTGAATTCGAAATAAAAAAATGCTGATATAATAAATTTGCACGAAAAAGTAAAGTTTGCATAAAATGTGAATGAAAAGTAAAAAACAAGTGGAAGGAACCTTACAGAAAATTGACTCGAAGCAAAATCAGAAATTCGCTGAAATTTAATTTTTGAAACAAAGTTCCAACCCTTGTGTCTTCGAGCCTTCTCCTATTTAGAGCCATCTCCAGCCAATCAAATTAAAATGTAACTCCCATGTTGATGAAAACATGCTCTACTTTGTAACGTAACGTCCAAAAAGTAATCTTCGAATCTTGAAGTCTTCGATTTACTTCATCGATCAACTCATCGACCAACTATGATAATCAAACTTCGACTCATTGTCAAAATGCCTTCCTGATGTAAACTACCTTCTGAGAATACATGCCCACTAATTCTTGAATAACTCCCTTCTTCGAAATTAATTATTTTCGACTAACACATAGTTTTTTCAAATATACAAGAATTAACTTTTTGACAAATTCTTTTCTATCGATTTCATTTGCTATGAGATAGAGATTACTTTTGAGAAAGATAACTGCTAAACTATACAAGTGGATATGATAAATACGGCGAGTTGAGATGAAAAATTATGCATGTCCAAAGTGATCAATCCATCGATCCTGTCTCGTTTAACTCGTAGATTTTGGTAGAGACCTATCAAATTGATAGTATTATAACCTTTCTCTGTTTTTTTTAAGTATTATATTTTTATTTTTTGTTGTAAGTTTTTCATATGCTTTCATTTGATGGAAAAAAAATCTCAGTTATAAATAATCTGTTTTTTGTCCACGAAGACAAAAAAAATTCATAATATAAGTGATGTGTTTATATTTTTTTTATTTTTTTTTTACTTTTTATTGTTTTGTATATCGCTGGCAAATTTTTAGGGTCAGATGTGTATTTTTACAAAATATAAGAGTTCTTTGACAAATATAGTAAAGAAGAGTGTTAGGGGAATTAGTCATCATTGATATTTTTAATGGTGTGAGATTTCATCCAATGGTGTGGAATTACTCACTTTTCTTTTGTTGGTTAAATGCTGGCCAGATTTTAATAAAAGTGCTAGTCCCCTAGACTTTCTCGGTAAATAATTTAAAATAAAAATTAAATGAGACTTATTATGAAAATAATAGTTAGGATTTGAGAAAAGAAGAAAGACGAAAGAGAATAAGAAGAATAATAGATGACCTTATTAATAATTGTGGTTTTTAAAAAACATTAAAAAGGAAGCTATTTAAAGTCAAAGATCTAATTTCTAATTGACTTAACTAGGTTATATTTATAATTGACTCTATCTATTCAAATATTAAAATACAGTTATAAACTAAGGCATCCATAACAATTACATTTAGAACACTCCTCCTTAGATGACCCAGTAGTAGTAGTAGACTAATACCTCATTAAAATATTACTAATTAAAAATCCTAAAAAGAATTTAATTAAGGAAAAAGAGTACATAAAAATGATTATGATAGGTATTTGTCTCGTTAAAAATCTTACAAAAAAAATCCAGGGTGGGACAAAAATCGAAGTTAAAAAAAGAGCACAACCCGTATTACTCTTCCTGATAATTACATCACTTGACATCTCTTAGTCGGCACATTCCAATGTTGTATACTAGCTTCCACAACTAGAAAATGGATTAATACAGACAGATTTAGACATATTTAGTCTTTATTACAGACGGATTTTTGGTTACCGACGAAATTACCGATGGATTTTGTCCCTCTATAAAAGCCTTGTCGGAAATTATTTACCGACGGATTTTTTTCCGTCAAAAAATTACCGACGGATTTTTACCAGTTACTGACGAATTTTTCCTCTGTAAATTCTCCATCCATTTCCCTGAAACGTTGAACTTTCCGACGGATTTTTCGTCGGTAATTACAGACGAATTTTCTGATGGATTTTCCGTCTGTAATTTGAACCTTGGAAAATCATCTCACACTCTGAATACAGACAGAAAATCCGTCTGTAAATCCGTCAATAAGGTAAAATAGAATATTTTTTAGATTTTTCTAATTACAAAATAAACTTATTTTTATACAAAATAAATATAAATTTAATACAAATTTTTATCTAATTTGTATTCGAATATTTATAATATTTCAAAAAAAAAATAAACAAATTCATCGTATTATCAAACTAAAAGAAAAGTACTATAAACAAGCAAGTCAATATAATTCAAAACGTAAACAAAGTGTATTGATCATCAACTATAACTCCTAGTATATTGTTCAACCATACTAAAACTATCAGCTATAGTCTTCAGTGTCATCTTCATCTTCATCATCATCATAGTCCCCATCTGAAGAGATTGAGGGTGGCGGCGGTGGCGGTGGTAGTGGAACTGCACTAGAACTACTTGACGCTCTAACCTTCTCATAATAGCTAACATAAGCCTCATTCCATCTCTTCTGTTTCAGCTTTTCCTTCTTGGCCTTTCCAATTGCCCGTTCCAATTGATCCCATACTGGACTCATAATTCATGAAGCCCAAAGGTTGCAAAGGTTACCTTATTATGCGCTACAGAGCCCCCATATTGAAAAGCTAATGTGTCACCCATGGACTCATAGACTGCCATTAATTCCTTCTCCAAAGAGTTATCAAGATCAATATATGGGGATTCACTGAATTCTAAAACTTACAGCTGGCGTCCAAGTGCAGTTAGTCCATAAGCATATTGAGCAACATTAGTACGATCCAAGCAGTCTATGCAATTTGTTCTTAAGACCCCAGCTTGAAGCATCTCGGGTCTGACACTGTACTCTTTGTTCTCATCACCACTATAGTAACAATTATTAACTTCTGCTCCCCTATCAACATCCTTGTCCATGCTAGCTTATTTTGTCAAAGAGTTACCAATGGAATTCTTATTCATGCATTATATTAAATAAAATCACCAATAAAATTATTAACTAGTGCTTCAAACAAAAAGCAATTATTAATTGCTGTAGAGACAAGCAGAAAAATTCCTGGTTATTGCTTAATAAAAAGATCATCTAATAAATTATCAAAATATATAAAAAGTAATTCAATGGGAAAATACATCAGCAAACAGCATCCAAAGTGCTGTTATAGAACATACCGTGTGAAGGAATATTGGAACAGTCCCTCTGGTGTCAAGTTTGGTGTCAGGGAACAGTAGAAGACACCAGTCAGCTTCAACGCATATGCAGCCCCTTTCCCTAGTTGGGTCAACACATTAGTAGCTTTGCTGCTGAAGTAATTGATCCAATAAAGTCAAAATAATACCCAAGAATAAAAAACTGAAACGGTTGGAGGGAAGAGCAAGTTACCGTCTTGAGTGTCGATGAAAAACCCAATGGAGGAACCTCAGATGATTTTCCCCTTTCATATTTTTGTTTATAGACCTAACAGCATTAGCAAACTCAGCTCAAAGAATAGTTTCTCGTGGTTTCTTCTCATGTGTCTTGAACAAAAAAATGAAAATCAGAAAACATTCTAGTTTAGAGGTTAGACACAACCGAGAAATTCAATATTCCTAATTGTTCATTAGAAATGGGAAACTGCCTACCTTAATCAAGTTCAATATGATAATTGGATTTCCATATCTCTTAACAAGATTTTCAAAATGAAGCCTTGTGGCTTCAAAGGTGTTGTCCTTCTTTGATACTAGAAAAAGAAAAAAGAAGCAAAAAAGCTCCCAGAAAAAATTACACAACAAGCAAGCCATAACAAGCAAAGAATAGTTGCTTCCATATCATACATATAATGTCAGGTTTTTTGTTCAATGGAAAGGCTTCTTGAGACCAGAATAGAGGGATTGAATCTCGGATCTGCACCACGGAACTTATTTTCATCGGGCTTCCATCACGAGCATCTGCAAAGACTATCTGCTCTGTCTCAACATCATTAGCTACTCTTCCCTTTTCATTCACTCCTCGTTTCAGATATCTGCATCACAAGATACAACAAGCAAGGAAAATGTGAAGAAATAAGTAAGATAAAAATGCCAAAATTTGCAGGAAAATGCCAAGTTTCTGGGTGATAAATCACCCGTTTACATGCATTTCATGGATTGAAGTACTTGGTAGAAACCAGTAAAAAAAACCTCAATTAGAAAAATTAAAATGTAAACAGAAGCAGATGTATATCTTCAATGACTGCAAGTGTAAAGAATTGAAACAGAATGTAGCTTTATCATGTGACAAACTCATATAAAGGATTGGAAAAGTACAAACCTTGTCCCGGCATAGTGCCACGAGTGCCTAACAATGATAGTCAAGTGAAAATCCCTGCTAGAAATAGAAAGTTTGATCTACATAGTGGTGCACGAAATTGTGATTCACACTTTTCACAACTCCGCACAACTAACTAGCAAGTGCACTGGGTCATCCAAGTAATACCTTACGTGAGTAAGGGTCGATCCCACGAAGAATGTCGGCTTGAAGCAATCTATGGTTATCTTGTAAATCTTAGTCAGGAGATTAATGATAAAAATTACTTTTGTTTATGAAAACTAAATAACATGAAATAAAGGTTACTTGTTGTGCAGTAATGGAGAACAGATTGAGGTTTTGGAGATGCTCTGTCTTCTGAATCTCCGCTTTCCTACTGTCTTCTTCTTCACGCACGCAAGACTCCTTCCATTCCATGGCAAGCTGTATGTTGGTGGATCACCGGTGTCAATGGCTACCATCCGTCCTCTCAGTGAAAATGGTCCAAATGCACTGTCACCGCACGGCTACTCATCTGTCGGTTCTCACTCATGTTGGAATAGGATCCATTGATCCTTTTGCGTCTGTCACTACGCCCAAAACTCGTGAGTTTGAAGCTCGTCACAGTCATCCCATCCCAGATCCTACTCGGAATATCACAGATAAGGTTTAGAATTTTCAGATCTCAGGAATGGCCGCCAATAATTCTAGCCTATACCACGAAGACTCTGATCTCACGAATTCGAATGCTCTGTTGTCAGGAGATGCAATCAAATACGTGAACCAGGAATCAAAGAGATACACACTCAATCTAAGGTAGAACGGAAGTGGTTGTCAGGCACGCGTTCATGGGTTGAGGATGGTGATGAGTGTCACGGATCATCACATTCATCATGGTTAAGTGTGAGTGAATATCTTAGAATAGAGACAAGTGTGTTTGAATAGAAAACAGAAGTAATTGCATTAATTCATCGAGACACAGCAGAGCTCCTCACCCCCAATCATGGAGTTTAGAGACTCATGCCGTTGAGATACAATGTAAAACGTGAAAATGTCATGAGATACAAAATAAATCTCTAAAAGTTGTTTAAATACTAACTTAGTAACCTAGGTTTATAGAAAATGAGTAAACTACGATAGATAGTGCAGAAATCCACTTCCAGGGCCCACTTGGTGTGTGTTGGGACTGAGACTTGAGCTTTACACGTGCCTAGGCTGTTTCTAGAGTTGAACGCTAGGTTGTAACTTGGTTTGGGCATTTAACTCCAACTTGTAACCTGTTTCTGGCGTTTAACGCCATAATGGATAACGCCAGTTTACGTCGTTTATCTTTGAGCAAAGTATGGACTATTATATATTACTGGAAAGCCCTGGATGTCTACTTTCCAAAACAATTGAGAGCCACCAATTGGGCTTCTGTAGCTCTAGAAAATCCATTTCGAGTGTAGGGAGGTCAGAATCCAACAGCATCTGCAGTCCTTTTTCAGCCTCTGAATCAGACTTTTGCTCAGGTCCCTCAATTTCAGCCAGAAATTACCTGAAATCCCAGAAAAACACACAAACTCATAGTAAAGTCCAGAAATGTGATTTTTA